>NC_067411.1:40841517-41141517 GCF_009764475.1 Pristis pectinata
GGTGAACATTTTGGTGATAGTGATCACAATTCCATCTCCTTTACGTTAGCACTGGAGGGAGATAGGAACAGACAGACTAGAAAGGCGCTTACTTGGAGTAAAGGGGATTATGAGGCTCTCAGGCAGGAAATTGGAAGATTAAATTGGGAACAGATGTTCTCAGGGAAAAGTACGGAAGAAATGTGGCAAATATTCAGGGGATATTTGTGTGGAGTTCTGCATAGGCATGTTCAAATGAGACAGGGGAGTCACGCGAGGATACAGGAACTGTGGTGTACAAAGGCTATAATAGATCTAGTCAAAAAGAAAAGCTTACAAAAGGTACAGAGAGCTAGGTAATGTTAGAGATCTGGAAGATTATAAGGCTAATAGGAAGGAGTTTAAGAGGGAGATTAGGAGAGCCAGAAGGGGGCATGAGAAGGGCTTGGCAGGCAGGATTAAGGAAAACCCCAAGGCATTCTACAAGTATGTGAAGAGCAAGAGGATAAGATGCGAAAGAATAGGGCCTATCAAGTTCAGCAGTGGGAAAGTGTGTATGGATCCAGAAGAAATGGCGGAGGTACTTAATGAATACTTTATGTCAGTATTCACTATGGAAAAAGATCTGGGGGATTGTAGTGGGGACTTGCAGTGGGCTGAAAAGCTTGAGCATGTAGATATTAGGAAAGAGGAGGCGCTTGAAACTTTTGGAAAGCATCAAGTTTGATAAGTCGCCAGGACTGAATGAGATGTATCCCAGGCTGCTGTGGGAGGCGAGGGAAGAGATTGCGGAGCCTCTGACGATGATCTTTGCATCGTCGATGGAGACGGGAGAGGTTCTGGAAGATTGGAGGGTTGCAGATGTTGTTCCCTTATTCAAGAAAGGGAGTAGGGATAGCCCAGGGAATTATAGATCAGTGAGTCTCACCTCAGTGGTTGGTAAGCTAATGGAGAAGATCCTGAGAAGCAGGATTTATGAAGATTTGGGAAGGTATAATATGATTAGGAATAGTCAGCATGGCTTTGTCAAGGGCAGGTCCTGCCTTACGAGCCTGATTGAATTTTTTGAGGATGTGACTAAACACATCGATGAAGGGAGAGCAGTAGATGTAGTGTATATGGATTTCAGCAAAGCGTTTGATAAGGTACCCCATGCAAGGCTTATTAGGAAAGTAAGGAGGCATGGGATCCAAGGGAATATTGCAGTGTGGATCCAGAACTGGCTGGCCCACAGAAGGCAAAGAGTGGTTGTTGAAGGGTCGTATTCCGCACGGAGGTCGGTGACCAGTGGTGTACCTCAGGGATCTGTACTGGCACCCTTGCTCTTTGTGATTTTTATAAACAACCTGGATGAGGAAGTGGAGGGGTGGGTTAGTAAGTTTGTGGATGACACAAAGGTTGGGGGTGTTGTGGGTAGTATGGAGGGCTGTCAGAGGTTACAGAGGGACATAGATAGGATGCAAAGTTGGGCTGAGAAGTGGCAGATGCAGTTCAACCCAGATAAGTGTGACGTGGTTCATTTTGGTAGGTCAAATATGATGGCAGAATATAGTCTTGATAGTAGGACTCCTGGCAGTGTGGAGGATCAGAGGGATCTTGGGGTCCGAGTCCATAGGACGCTCAAAGCGGCTGCGCAGATTGACTCTGTGGTTAAGAAGGCATATGGTGTATTGTCCTTCATCAATCGGGAAATTGAATTTAGGAGCCGAGAAGTATTGTTGCAGCTATATAGGTCCTTGGTCAGACCCCACTTGGAGTACTGTGCTCAGTTCTGGTCACCTCACTACAGGAAGGATGTGGAAGCCATAGAAAGGGTGCAGAGGAGATTTACAAGGATTCTACCTGGAATGCGGAGCATGCCTTATGAAAGCAGGTTGAGGGAACTCGGACTTTTCTCCTTGGAGCGACGGAGGATGAGGGGGGACCTGATAGAGGTATATAAGATGATGAGAAGTATTGATTGGGTAGATAGTCAGAGGCTTTTCCCCAGGGCTGAAATGGTGGCCACAAGAGGACATAGGTTTAAGGTGCTGGGGAGTAGGTATAGAGGAGATGTCAGGGGTAAGTTTTTTTACTCAGAGAGTGGTGAGTGCGTGGAATGGGCTGCTGGCAACGGTGGTGGAGGTGGATACGATAGGGTCTTTTAAGAGACTGTTGGATAGGTACATGGAGCTGAGAAAAATAGAGGGCTATGGGTAAGCCTAGTAATTCCTAGGGTAGGGACATGTTCGGCAGAGCTTTGTGGGCTGAAGGGCCTGAATTGTGCTGTAGTTTTTCTATGTTTCTATGTTTCTAGATTGTGTACACTCAGTTACCTTGGGTTCTCATTATGAGCAAATTGGTTGCTGCATTTGTCTGTGCACTTACCTGTACCGTAGTGAAAAAAATAAAGCATATGAGTACCAAGAATTTCTGATCATCTGCTAGATGTGGAAAGGCACTAGTTCACAGGCAGGTACAAAACAGTATAGGGAAATGAAAGCAGAATGGTTACGTTAATGGATGAGCCATCCTGAGGCTGAATTGATAGTTCAGTAACAAGAGACCAAACTGAGCAAGGCAACTGAAAAGTTTACATTCAGATTTAAATAACATGTTTGAAATTGCTAGGATTAGCTGGTCACTAAGGTAAGGAAAGCTGCCTTACTGTCCTCAACTCTAGCTCTGAAACAAACTAGCAAGTTCTTGCCCAATAAACATGAGCTTAGTCAGCAATGAAGAATAAACATTACAAAAAGCAGCTTCCATTCTCTCTGCAGATTCTATACCCCTTTTCTAAGGCAGTTCCCTCAGGACCAAGGAAGACTTACTTCCACTCCATTCTGTGGGTTCTTATGGTGGCTGGTGACATCAATGCTGGAACTGTAGACTCTGCCCCAGATGGAGCAGGTGATGCACAATAGGGAGAGTGGGTGGACGGTTTGTGAAGGTGGGGCACTCCTTCTGTTGTCTACACTGGGATTCCACATGCTTCTGACTGATGGGTGAGGCTCTCAATCCTAAAATCTTCCCCACTTGAGGGGTTGTGGACCAGAGGTTCCCATGAGTTAGTGTGGATGTTACACTTTTTCCAAGGAGGCTTTGAGAACATCCTTGAATTTTTCCCTCTGCAAATCTGAAAACTTCTTACTGTGACAGGGCTTAGAATAGTGCAGCTACTTAGAGATTCTGGTGTTGGGCATGCAAGTGATGTAACCTGCCTAAAGAAGCCATCAGAGTCTAATTAGGGCCTTGATGCCAGGGATGTTGTCCTGGGAGAGGGTGCCAATCTTGATCCGCTTATTCCACTAGTGAGCCGGGAGGATTTTTGCAAAGACAGGTCGGTGACATCTCTCCAATGCTTTGGGGTGCATGCTTAGGTTGCCCATACCTAGAAGCATGCAAGAGGGCAGGGATTACTACTGGGAGTGGACCATGAGATTTATACCAGGTTGTAAGGTCTTGATCTTCAAACACTCCTTATCTCAGTTAGCCAAAGGCTGTGCTGGTGCATTGAAGGAAATGTAACTTCCATCATCAATGTCTGCCTTGACTGAGAGGTGGCTACTGAGAACTGGGAAGCAGTCCATGTTTTCCAGGGCCTAGTCCTGAACCTCTATTGTCTGGAGGGCAGTATTGCACACAGCAGGGGCAGGTTGGAAGAGGACTTTTGTTTTGTAGATGTTAAGGATATGGCCCATCCTTTCATGTGCTGTCATCCATCTGCAGCCCAAGCATCCAAGGGCCCAGTAGCTGAGAGCTAAGAAGGGAGGTGAAGTAAGGGAGTGGAGTAGCAGTCAGCATCAGCTGGAAGAACTCCTCAACCAAGACTGTCCTTAACACAAGCACCCCGACGCCACCCCACTGTGATCTATCTGGTCCAGCCTTTCCACTAGCTGAAGAAGCTGAAAAGGCTGACATTCCAATTCAAAACTGCAAGGCCTCAGGAGCAAAGAGTATCCCTGCTGGGAATTCTAAAACCTGGCAGCTGAAGCGCCTCAGTTATCACAGCTTACCTCCTGTGTGTGTTAAGGGGATAGACCTCAGACAGTCTGTAATTGGGGCCATCTTCTAGGAAGGAGACAAATCTGAATACAGTAGCTGCAAAGGATACGCCTGCTGCCTATTAGACGGAATGTCATCTCCAACTAAATAGAAGACAATTACCTCAAAAGCAGACTCACAAAGGATTTGGGTGGAAATGTGATAAAAGGAAGCAACAATCAATCTTCTGGAGGAATTCAGCGGGTCGAGTAACATCTGTGGGGGAAAGGAAAGAAACTGTAGGGTTTCAACCCAAAACATCAACAGTTCCTCTCCCCCACCCCCCAGATGCTGCTCGATCCGCCGAGTTCTTCCAGTCGATTGTTTGTTGCTCCAGACTCCAGCATCTGAAGTTTCTTGTGTCTCTCTGTGATAAAAGGAGGAGCGGTAGGGCAGTGGAGTAAGAAAAGGAGAGATAAGGAGATGAATTTCTCTTTCAAAAGATCTAACACAAGCATAATGGTTGGAATAGACTCCTACTGTGCTGTGTGAATGTATGATCATAAATCATCTCTCCACACTGCAAATAAAGTAGAAAGTCCGGTAAAATTATACATATGAATGTGAAGCTTAGAAAAGCTACATGACACGTGGGATCATGCTACGACTGTTCTGTGCCCTGTGTAGGCGTTTCTGACCAAGGTGTTATAGCGAAGATTGCCTGCAGAAATTAAGTAACCGCATGTTCCACCCACCTAATGACACATCCTTCAACTTTTATTCTGCTCTTGGGTCTGCTCTGGCTTGTTACTCTTTCAATCACTCCCTCACAACAGCAACCTCTGCTCACGAACAAGCTATTGTTTGAAGCCATTTGACCAAGTCTATGGTTTAGACTGTAGATGGTGAAAAATGAACTTATGTTTCTATAGGGATCTTTTACAACCTCAGGCCTTTCCAAAGTGCTTTGTAGCCAATGTAGGAAATACAGCAGGCAAGTGAGATAATGAGTACAGCTCCTCCTTCCAGTGACTTTTGAGAGAGATAAATATTTCCCTTAGGGTGCTGAGGAAAACCCAATGGTTCTGCATCAAAAAGAGCTCTGCAAGTACACTCAGTCAATTTGCGTAAATAAGAGTTTCTGGTCAATGCCATACTGTTACTTGTGGGAGTTTTCTGTGCACAAATATTTGGTACTACAGCAGTGACTACAATTGCTGGCTGTAACATTCTTTGGGACCTCCTGAGGTTAAGAAAGACACTATAGAAGTAGACATTTTCCTTTCACAGTACTTAGCACCTGCTGAAAATGACACCTGTAATCTGAATTTCTACCTCTGCCCAGTGGTTGCATCATCATCATTAATGTGAAAATTTTGTCTCCAACACCACTGAGTATCTGTGGCAATGCTGCATTATAAAAATATAACTGGGTTCCTTCCACTCTGGCCCCTCGCCAAATCCCTCTGTTTTACCCACTCCAACACTGCCTTTAGCTGCCAAGACCCTAAGCTCTGGAATTCCCTCTCTACAGCCCTCGGTCTCCCTTTCTGTTATGGCACTCGTGCATCTAAATCAGAAGGTTGCAAGTTCAAGTCCTTGACGTCAACTCTATTGCATGGTGTTCCCTTAGTATTGCTGGATAAACCATTTTTACCAAGTCATTAAACTGAGATTTCAGTCCCACTCCAGAGACCTGTACAGAAAAATCTTGGATGAGTGAGGGCAGTATCAAGGAAGTCCAGCATCTGCAATCTCTTGTGTCTCCATTTGACTATTCCACTGCGATGCCTCTTCAAGGTACACGCACTTTGAAAAAGATTTCCTCCTCTCTTTGACAGGAGTTCTGTGAGACCCTCCCTTTGCTGCTCCCTCTCTGTGACTTCTGCTGCTCTCCTGCTCTTCGACCATGTTCACACCCAGACCTCCTACTACAGCCACATGTCCTTCCTCGGTACTTGTCTTTGCAGCCATCTTGTCCCACGTGGCTTCCAGCTCCATTTTCAGGCCTCCAAGTTTGGTGCAAGTCCAGATCTCAGGTACTTACAGTCCATTCATCGCGTCTCCCTGCAGTTTTCCCTCCACGTCCTATGCTCTACCCTCTCTACCACGTTGGTACCTTCTCGCTCTATCTCTTTCTCTCCCACAGCTCCAGGCCTCAATCTCCCAATTTGGCCATGGACCTCCACTCTACTTTGTCCTCTGCCGGATCCATGCTTCCAACCAGTGGTTCTTCAGTCCAGATGAAGGGTCTCAACCCAAAACGTCGACTGTCCATTTCCCTCCACGGATGTTGCCTGACCTGCTGAGTTCCTCCAGCAGTTTGTTTTTTGCTCAAGAGAGTTCTGCACTGTTGGAGAAGCCATCTTTCAGGTGAGAAATTAAACCAGGATCCCATCAACTCTGTTAAATGCAAATGAGAGTCCCCATGGTATTGTTTTGGAAAGGAGCAGGGAAGCCACCCTGGTATCCTGTTTATCGCTAAATTGACTTTTTTTGTAAATAAGTCTACATCTGCACAGTGGGAAGCAGTCGAAGGAGAAATAGTGAGCGTTTAGCGTCAACACGTTCCTGTAAGGGAGAAAGCCAGAGGTAACAAGTACAGGGAGCCTTGATGTTGAGGGATTTCAAGGATTGGATAATAAGAAAAAAGGAAGCATAGGGAATGTAAAGAGAACAAAACATGGGGTAGGGCCATCAAGGGTATGAAAAGCATAGGGAATATATAGGAAATTAGGAAGGCAAAGAGGGTTCACAGAATATCACTGGCAGACAGGATTAAGATAAATCCAGAAGTACATTAAGGGCAAAAAAAATAACCAGGGAAAGAGTAGGGCCCATTAAGGAGCAATATGCACATGGAACCAGAAAGTGTAGGTGAGGTCCTGAATGAATAGTTTCCATCGGTATTTACAAAGGAAACAGATCTTGTAGTTGAACTCAGAGAAAGGGAAGGTGAAATTCTAGTGCAAGTCTCTTACAGATAACGTGATGGTTGGTGAAGTTGTTGACAGTATGGTGGGTAGTCTTAGGTTACAGGGTGATATCAATGTGTTGGTGAAATAGGCTGAGAAATAGTAGTTTAATCCAGATAAATGAGAGGTACTGCATTTTGTGAGTACTAATGAGGCTAGGACATATCCCATGAATTATAGGGTAGTAGGGAGAATTGAGGGACAGAGGGACCTTGGTGTACGTCTAAAGATTCTTGTTCAAGTCGTTACTTATGAAGAGAAGGTACTCAATGCCCTAGCAGGCTTAAAGGTGGATAAATCTACAGGGCCAGGTAAGATTTATCCCAGGCTGCTATGGGAGGCAAGGGAAGAGACTGCCATGGCTCTGAGATTTTTAAAACTTCACTGACCACAAGTGAAGTACCAGATGACCAGAGGTGGAAAATGTGGTTTGCCTTTTCAAGAAGGGCAGCAGGGAAAAGCCTGGTAATTGCAGACCTGTGAGCCTACCATCAGTAGCAGGGAAGTTATTGGGAAAAAGTTCTGAGGGAGAGGATTAATGATCACTTGGAAAGACAGAGACTGAATCAGAGACACCCAACATGGTTTTGTCAAGGGCAGATCCCGTCTGGCCAATCTGATTAAAGTTTTTGAAGAATATTGATTAGGGCAGTGCAGTAGATGTGGTTTACATGGACTTCAGTAAGGCCTTTGACAAGGTCTCACAAGGAAGATGGTCATGGGATCCAGGGTAAATTGGATCCAAAATAGTTTTGGCGATAGGAGGCAGAGGGCAATGATAGAGGTTTTTTTTCTGTGATTGGATGCCTGCAACTAGTGGTGTCCCACAGAGATTGGAGCTGCAATCCTTGCTGTTTGTAATGTACGTGAATGATTTGGTTGTGGATGTAGGAGGCATGATCAGTAAGTTCACAGATAACGTTAAGGTTGGTGGAGTTGTTGACAGTATGGTGGGTAGTCTTAGGTTACAGGGTGATATCAATGTGTTGGTGAAATGGGCTGAAAAATGGTAGTTTAATCCAGGTAAATGAGAGGTACTGCATTTTGTGAGTACTAATGAGGCTAGGACACATCTCATGAATTGTAGGGTAGTAGGGAGAATTGAGGGACAGAGGGACCTTGGTGTACGTCTAAAGATCCTTGAAGGTAGATAATGTAGTTAAGAAGGCATGTGGGACACTGGCCTTTATTCAGTGCATTGGAATACAAGAGCAAGAAGGTTATGCTCCAACTTTATAAAACATTGGTCAGACCTCAGCTGGAGTACTATATCCAGTTCTGGTCACCACACTATAGGAAGGATGTGATAGCACTGGAGAGGGTTCAGAGGAGATTCACCAGGATGCTGCCTAGGGTGAAGCATTTCAATTATGAGAAGAGACCAGAGAGGCTAGGTCTGTTTTCTCTGGACCGGAGGCAGTTAAGTGGGAACATGAATGAGATATATAAAATTATGAGGGATGTAGATATCTCCATAACTTCTCCATATCTGAGGTAGATAAAACTAGAGGACACAGATTTCGGGTGAGGGGTAAGAGATTTAGAGGGGTATCTTTTTCACCAAGAGAGTGATGAGTACCTGGAATACACTGCCCAAGAGAGTTGCTGACAACACCTAAGATGTGTCTAGATGAACACCTGAATCGCCCAAGCATAGAAGGATATGGGCTGGAAGATGGGATTAATACAGACAGGTGCCCACTGGTTGGCATGGACATGGTGGGCTTAATGGCCCGTTTCCATGCTGTATGACTCTAATACGATTGAGACATTATCACTATGATGTCTGTGGGAGACTGGTTGTTCATTGGCGGCACGTTATCCCACATTACAACAATGACACTACTTCACAAGTCATTCATTAGTGTTGACGCACTTTGGGATCTTGTGAAAGATGCCATATAGATGCAAGTCTTACTTCCCACTTCAAACTCTCCCTAAAACCTTTGGCCATGATTTTGGTCATCTGCCTTAATGTTGGCTCAAATGTATTTGCTAACACTCCTAGGCCATTTACTGTAATAAAGGAGCTATATAAATGCAGAGTGTTTTTGTTGAATGCTCTGAGTCCAAAAAGAAGTAAACCCTTTTGTCCTTTGATGAAATGTGTTTGATCCAAATTGGAGGTCATTCACTGGCCGCAGAGTACATGCTGCCCATTTGGAACTAATTCAACAGACTGAACCAAAAACAAATGTACTCATTGCAAGGAAGGGCTTGGCCTTGACGAAGGTTCTGGCAAGTCTCCCATTGTTCAGAAAGGAGAAACAGTTCAGTGTCTTGTGCTGCCGTTATCCCGCTGAGATCACATGGCAACACAGATGCATATTGATGAGGCTGGCATCACTCCATCGCCTGTGAGTAAAACTGTTTGCCAAATGATTCCTGAAAAAGTGCCTTTTTAAGAGGTAGAATTAAAATCAGCTAAAAATGAAACAGAGAAACAGAAAGTAAAAGAGAAAAGGAGGGAGACAGAGAGAGAAAGCAATTTAAAAGAGAAAGACAATAGCCAACAGAGAGAAAGGAAGAGACAGAAGGAGGAAAAGACTTGCATTTCTTTTGAGCACTTCATGCTCTTAGGAAGTCCCAGAAACTTTGCAACCAATGAGATACTTTTGAAGGGAAGGTATTGTCAGTGGATAAGAAACACGGTAGCTGATCTGCACACAGCAAGTCCCGCAAGCAGTAATGTGATAATGGCCACGCAAGCTAAGTTAGTTGTATTGATAGAAAGTGATGTTACATTGGGAGTTCCAGGGTTTGACCCAGTAGTGATGAATGAGTGATATTTCCAAATAAAGGTGCTGTGTGACTCATGGGGCTAACTTGCAGGTCATCACATGGATCTCCTCCATGCTGAAGCTCATGGATTTGGAAGGTGCTGTTGAAGAAGTAGTGCATTTTGTAGATGAAACCATAGTGGTGGTGGAGAGAATGAATGGTTAGGGTATTGGATAGGGTGGCACTCAAGCAAGCTGCCTCATCCTGGATGGAGCAACAAACAATCTACTGGAGGCACTCAGTAGGTCAAGCAACATCTGTAGGGAGAAAGGAACTGTCAACGTTTTGGGTCGAAATCCTGCATCCGGACAGATTGTCCTGGATGGTGTTGAGCCTCTTGAGGGTGGGTGGACAGCACTCCATCACCCTCCTGATTAGAAACCTATAGACAGTGAAAAGGACTGAGGGTTTCAGGAAGTGAGTCACTCACCACAGCATCGGGTGAAAGTGAATGATATAAGGTGGTGGATAAGGCACCTTATCCTGAATGATACAAAGTAAGAAGGATTGGCCCATGTTTCTAAAACACTAACCTCCAAGATTTTTGCACCAGCAGTGAGGATTTAAACGTGCAATTTAATTAATTTTAAAATAAACACCCACATGCAGAGGCACAAATGATTTGAAGATTATAAAATTGATCTTGCCTTTTTAACACTGTAATGTAATTTATACCCTTCCAACACATTAACTTTAATGATCACACATTAGACCAAATCAGCTCTGATCTTTGATTCCAATTACTTATCAGTTTTAAAGTACATTTCCTTTAATCAAACAAGCTTACAAGTAACAAGCAAAATATGACTGATTTTTTTCATCCAGTGATTTAAAAGGGGGGGAATGTTATTCATTCTCAATGTTCTCTGGAGATCTAGTGCAAAGTACAAAATGATGCGAGTTCTTTCGAAAGCCAGCATGGTTTGGCTTGAGAGAGAAGATATCTTTGGCACTATGATGATCAAAAACTAATACTGATCCTCCTTTATTGTTCCTTCATTATGCAAGGATCAGGAACAACTTGCACACGAAATTTGCACGTCACATGAAATTTAGCATTCAGCTATAAAAATAAGATAGACACCGGTAACTAAAATTAACAGATTATAAGAAGCATCTTAAAGGAGGAGAGGTAGCCAAGTGTGAAAGAACATAGAACACTACAGCACAGTACAGGCCCTTCGGCCCACAATATTGTGCCGACATTTTATCCTGCTCTAGGATCTATCTAACCCTTCCCTCCCACATAGCCCCCTATTTTTCTATCATTCATGTGTCTATCCAAGAATCTCTTAAATGTCCCTAATGTATCTGCCCCCACAACCTCTGCCGGCAGTGCGTTTCACGCACCCACCACTCTCTGTGTAAAAAACTTACCCCTGACATCTCCTTTATACCTTCCTCCAATCACCTTAAAATTATGTCCCCTCCTGTTAGCCATTGTCGCCCTGGGAAAAAGTCTCTGCCTGGCCACTCGATCTATGCCTCTTATCATCCTGTACACCTCTATCAAGTCACCTCTCATCTTCCTCCTCTCCCTTTCTCCCAAATTTTCCGCTCTGCCCTAAGTTAAAAGGGTTAGTGGCCAGAAATGTTAACTTGTTTCCCTTTGAAGCATGCTGACGCCGGCTGCTTCTTCCGTCATTTTCTGCTTTATGAAACACGGCAAACCAAAGAGTAAACCAATCTCTCGCACTGTTCCCGAACAGGTAAGTGGGCAAGGGAACACGGCTCCAAGACCACGCCTTCGAGGTCCCCAAAGCATACATTTACTGGGGACAGAATTTAAACTGAGAGGACAATAATCCTTTTATCTGTCCCAGTACTGAGATTGACGTTCTTTCGTTTTAATAACGTGCTTTTCCCAAGCTGTGAGCACTCTATACCTAACACAGGTCAGGGGAAAGATAATTTCACCTTTAACAACTCTGCACACGTTAAATACTGAATGTGCAACACGCTTTAAACAAACCGACCCTGGAGTGGGAGTAGAGGGGCAACATTTAACGTTTAACAACAATACAAAGAGTTCCGCCGGATCTCCTAGAGCCAAACCATGTATCCCTCTCACAAATGTACAACGCTGCACACACTTACCCTGAACCGATCGGGTGAGGGTTGGAGGAAAATCAGAGGAAACAATCATCCGAGGGAGGCGGCTGGTCTCTCACCGTGCCTGCCTCACCCGGTCACAGGTCATTGCTGGCGTCCATTCAAGAAGCGGAGAGAGGAGCTGACGCCAGTCCACAGGTTGGTCTGCACACCCAGTGTGTGCTGTGTGCGTTAGCTCGTCTGCGCCTGGGGAGGGTGGAGTCTCCGGTCGGGCAGGTGAGCGAGTCACTGTGAGATTCAGACCGAAGGGGGGGGGGAAAGCTCGGTCACTCCCTCCCCCACCTCTCCGGTGGCGAGAACGTTTCCAAGGATTCCCAGACCTCAGTGTTTAAAACATAATCATCAGCCATCCCCATGGTTTCATCAAAGCGCAAGGATTCCGACGATAGTGCACCGTGCCTAAACAATTCAACTAAAGCACAAATTGGCGCGATGTTATATTATTTGGCACAGAACCCGGGGCCATGTTCAACACCAGCAGTTGTGTGCTTTCTGCAGGGTCTCAGATCAAAGCGGTGTGGTACCGGGCACACGGGAGTCCTACGTGGTCAGGGGTATTCCTGATGAGCTTTTAATCGAGACCCCCCCCCCCCCCCCCCCCTGTCGGGTAGTGGAAAAGGCCCAGAGCACTATTGACTGGGCCATTATTTGTTCCTCGATCAATATCACTAAATTACAGTTGTGGTCATGTTGACATCGCAGTTTGTGGGATCTTGCTGTGTCTAAATTGGCTGCTGCATTTCCTACATTAGGACAGTGCCCACATCACTTCAACGGCACCATTCATAACCTCAAGCCAGCTAATGAAATTTGTTAACATTATAGTTATAGAGTCAGAGTCAGAGATACAACACAGAAACAGGCCCTTCAGCCCACTGAGTCCGTGCCAACCATCAATCACCCATTTATACTAATCCTACATTAATCCTTTTTTTATTCTATCCACATTCCCATCAACTCCTCTCAGATTCTACCACTCACCGACATACTAGGAGCTATTAACATTTGTCAATGAATTTACCAGCACATCTTTGGGACATGGGAGGAAACTGGAGCACGTGGTCACATGGAAACTATGCAAACTCAACACAGATAGCACCGGAGGCTAGGTTTGAACCCAGGTCTCTGGATCCGTGAGGCGGCGGCTCTACCAGCTGTGCCACTATGCTGCACTGAATTGTAATGTGGGAATCACAACAGCTAACTTCACCAAAGTGTAACAATCACTAGATAATCCGTTGGTTGACAATATTGAATGTGGGAACTCTGGGTGTAATGCTCCTGCTCTTTTTTTTAAAGATAGTGCCAGGGGAACCTTTCTATCCACCTGAGAGGACAGACAGGATATCATATGGAATTGTCCCCAGAGTGGAGCATTCCTGCAGCATAAATTTTTGTGCTTGCCTCTGATACACAGTAAGAACTCAGGAGGAAAGAGAACCACCAGAGCCACAGCAATGGAACTATCACAGCATTTAACAATCCCAAATAAAGTGACTGGTGTATCCAGATAGGAATATTTTCTGAAATTAAACAAACGTACTAAAATATAACCTGGCTTGGAGAAATAACAACCACGGTACAAGTTAATTCTACGCTGCACAATAATAGTTTAAGTGATTTTTTTGTGCAAGGGTAATTCAGTGGAAAACCACACCTCAGTTCAGTGCCGTAGATCATGGATAAAAGGGCTTACCACTGAGGCATTGTTCTTTTGGCAAAGGAACTTGCAAAGTGCTGCGAGAGAGAGAGCAGTAGAATGCTGGAAATATTCTGCTGAGGTTCCTACAAGAATACAATTGGCCTAATCACAGAGCAGATTGTGACTGTGTGTTCATTCCTGTCAAGACAAGTTTTTAGCTCAAGTCTTTGAATAGACACAGCTCCAATTTATCTTGAGAATGCTTGCCAAGAGAACCACAATTTATGTGGCACCTATAACATAACATTATCATCTCAAGAGACTTCACAGGGACAGTATCAAACAGAAATTAATGCCAAAACTTGGGGTTAGGTGAGCAAAAGGTTGATCAAGTGGGTAGGTGTTAAGGAAAAACTTAGAAAGAGGGGGTAGAAGTAGAGATAGCTAGAGGTTTGAGTAGTGAATTCTGGAGTTTAGGATAGTGGTAGCAGAAGGCACGGCCACTTAAATGCAGGGATAATCAAGAGGTCAGAATTGGAGGGGTGCTGTGATTTGAGGACTGTGGAACCGGAGAAGATAACAAAGATAGGGTGTGGCCAACTATGCAGAGGTTTGAGAGGAGCATAAAAAATAATGTTCTTGACATCTATGGAAGAAAGACGATTAATTTCCCATCCCTGTTAACTTCATAGGTTTTTTTAAACATTATTAACAGAAACACACCAAAGTCTATAACACTAGCTGTCCTGCAATTTTACTGCAGTCTCACACAGGGTGGGTTGAATACTGAAAATGTGAAACCAAATGAAAAACCACTGGCACTGTATGGCAGGTAAGTCAGTGTCTGAACAGGTAACGTTAAGATGTGGCTACGGTCTTACATTTATAAATACTTATATTTTGTTTCAAGATTACCTATTTTAATGTAATTTCCTGCTCCAACCTCTTAACTAAGAATGGAACGATACAGCAGTCAGTTCTTCCCGTCCCTCCCCCATCTTGGCCACGATCTTGGCCTCTCCTTCCCAAGTCTGATGGGGGGCCTCAGACCTGAAATGTTAACTCTGTTCTCTTTCTACTGATGCTACTTGACCTGCTGAGTGTTTACAGCATTTTATTTCAGATTTCCAAAATTTGCACTTTTTTTAAATTTTCAGAAATCAGCGTGTTCTCAGGGAGATGGCCAATTCACAGTTTTTAAACCTTTGGTTTTTGGTTAACTATTCATCAACACTGGACTGTAGCAGTTCAAGAATGCAGCTCACCACCACCATCTCAAAGGTAGCTGGGGATGGGCAATTAAATGCTGGCTCAGCCGTGAAGCCCACATCCCTTGAGTGAAGATGGTTCTGACAAAGGGACTTCAACCCAAAACCTTAACTGTTTCTCTTCCAACAGAGGCAGCTTGACCTGCTGAGTATTTTCAGTATTTTCTATTTTAATTTTTGAACACCAAGGTAGCAACCAGCAGTGAGAATTTAAGGGTGAAAAAGAAACACAGCAAGTTGCTCTTATCTGGAATTCAGGGTCCGAAGGAAAAGTGAAGCGGATTCAAGTGAACTTTCAAAACAGAACTGGATAACTACTTGAAAGGGGAAGACATTTGTCAGGCTGGAGAGAAATGAAAGGGAGTAGGAGAACTCTTTCAAAAAGCTAGCACAGGCATGATGGGCGTATGGCCTCCTTCTGTGCAAGAATTCTATAAACCTGATGATTATACCCAGGGGACACCTGGTGATTCTGAACTATAGCACCACTTTCAATTATTTGTGCATCATTTTCTTGAGCAGCTCCTTGGAGTCAAGGATGAACTAGATAGACCTGTCTCTACTCTGGCTGTAAGGAGGTTGATGAGGGACCCACAAAATCCCCCACAAGTGGAGAGGGGGGTGCTTGCCAGGGCCGGTGAGTGGGTAGTTAGGGAGATGGTCCACTCCTTATGCCATTTACAGTTTGCATCAAAGTGATAGTGCATCCACAGCACAGATTGACATGTGTAAATGAGCATTTCTTCAGAGATAGGCAGTGATATTTGCAATCAGTTCATCTTTAGACAGTGAGACTGTCAAATAGCCTTCATACACGCATGATAAAACAAAATCTGTCTCAACTTCAGGTCTGGTCTCCAGTTGGATTCCTTGTTGATGATTGGTGAATGTTTACAGACAAACACATTGGTGTTTAGGACATTAGCAAACAATTGGGTGTTAAGTGCAGCATTTTCAAAAGGTGGAAAACAAATGTTTAAAGAGGTTTATTCAGCACTGGATTGGACAAGACGAATTCAGCACTGGACCAGCCTTTGAGAAAAAGCTAATGAATACTTAAAGTTTCAAGAGGAGTAGTATTAGTTGTAATTTACAACATGTCATCTGCTTTCAACAGATCATTGCTGATCTCATAAAAGAAGGGATTGTTTTGATAAAGAACCTTTCACACCCATTCAGGTCAATGCAAAACACATTTGAGTCAATGAAGTACACACCATCAACATCCATTCCCCATATACCTCAGTTCCCCATCATGACAGCCTTACCGCCCTCTGGTTCTTTCTCGACCAGAGACAGAACCAGTCCCCTTCCACTAACGCTCTCCTCTGCCTGGCTGAACTTGTCCTTACTCTAAACGACTTCTCTTTCGGTTCCTCCCACTTTCTACAGACCAAGGGTGTAGATATCAACTGTAGTCACTGTTTTAATGTAGGAAATGCAGAAGGAATGTGCTCATAGCAAGTACCACAGACAGCCCAAATCATTGTTTCCAGCGATGTTGGTTGTGGGATAAATGCTGGCCAGGATAAGAGGACCAAAGGGACCTTAGTTTGACATAACATGAAAACAGAAAATGTTGGGAACACTCAGCAGGTCAGGCAGCATCTGTGCGAAGAGAAATAGAGTCAACATTTTTACAATTCCCAGCACCTGCAGTTTTCACTCCTTGGTTTAACATCTCATTGAACCTATTAACAGTGCAACACTCCATTAATACAGCACTGGAGCCTCAGCCTGGAGAATCTGTAGTGGAAATTGAACCTTTGAAACACCTATTTAACACCTAACTCCCTCTGCAACTGGAGCCTTGACTTTCTGACCAACAGACCGCAATCAGTGAGGATAGGCAGCAACACCTCCAGCACGATTATTCTCAACACTGGTGCCCCACAAGGCTGCATCCTCAGCCATCTACTCCACTCCCTATACACGCATGACTGCATGGCCAGATTCTGCTCGAACTCCATCTTCAAGTTTGTGATACCGTAGTAGGCCGTATCCCAAATAACAATGACTCAGAGTACAGGAAGGAGGCAGAGAGCTTAGTGGAATGGTGTCATGACAATAACCTTTCCCTCAATGTCAACAAAACAAAAGAGCTGGTCATTGACTTCAGGAAAGGGGGCGGTGTACATGCACCTGTCTACGTCAATGGTGCCAAGGTCGAGAGGGTTGAGAGCTTCAAGTTCCTGGGAGTGAACATCACCAATAGCCTGTCCTGGTCCAACCACGAGGATGCCACAACCAAGAAAGCTCACCAGTGCCTCTACTTCCTCAGGAGGCTAAAGAAATTTGGCATGTCCCCTTTGACACTCACCAACTTCTATAGATGCACCATAGAAAGCATCCTATCTGGATGTATCATGGCTTGGGATGGCAACTGCTCTGTCTGAGACTGCAAGAAACTGCAGAGAGTTGTGGACACAGCCCAGCACATCACGGAAACCAGCCTCCCCACCATGGTCTATACACCTCGCTGCCTTGGTGAAGCAGCCAGCATTATCAAAGACCTCACCCACCTGAGTCATTCTCTCTTCTCCCCTCTCCCATCGGGCAGAAGATACAGTGGCCTACACACACCACCAGGCTTAAGGACAGCTTCTACCCCACTGTGATAAGACTATTGAACGGTTCCCTTATATGATGAGATGGACTCTTGACCTCACAATCTACCTCGTTATGACCTTGCACCTTATTGTCTCTGCCTGCACTTTCTCTGTAGCTGTAATACTTTGCTTTGCATTCTGTATTTTACCTTGTACTACCTCAATGCATTGAATGTAATGAATTGATCTGTATGAACGGGATGCAAGACAAGTTTTTCACTGCACCTCGGTCAAGTGACAATAATAAACCAATGCCAAAATTCCATTTCACCATGTCAATTCTTGACCTGATGGCCATGGGGGCAGTTTGGGCCTTTCCATGGGGTCCATTTCTCCTCTGGACCTGTTCAGTTGGCCTCATGCCTATGTTGACCCCAAAGACCAGACTGTGAGGGGCACTTACCACAGACAATGTGCCACATACAGGATGCTGGAGGAACTCAGTGGGTCAGGCAGCATCTATGGAGGGTAATAGACAGGCGATGTTTCAGGTCAAGATGAAGGGTCTCGACTTGGAACATTGACTGTCCATTTCTCTCCATAGATGCTGCCTGACCCGCTGAGTTCCTCCAGCATGTTATGTGTTGCTCCAGATTCCAGCATTTGTAGTCTCTTGGATCCTTGGTGAATATGTGGGAGTTCCTTCCACCAATGAGTACCATGTAGTCCTAGCTTCACACCCCAGACTAGCCTTCCCACACCCTACCTCTCCTCTCCATTTCCTGTCAACAGTTCACTGTGAGGAACATTTCTCCCATTTTGGAGCTATCTTTAGATGTGCTTCGTCAGACATCACAACAAACTAATCAATGTAATTTGTAGCAATGCCTGTCACTTTGCCATTGGTAAATTCTGACCTCTAATTCCTGTAGCATTTTAATTTCATTATCAGTCCAAACAGATTATTGCCCATTCTACCAGTCTTAACAGACAAATCCCTTTTAATGTTTAGTCAACTGGATGATTATGTTGTTCATGTTGACCCAAACCTAAACTGGTACTAAACTCCCATTAGAATTTCCACATATAAACCTGTTAGCATCTTCTGTCTCAGCGCATGCTTACTATTCACAGGGAAAACTGTTCCCACAGGCGGAAAACCCATTTGGTAGCTCTGGCAAACAATCTCAAAAATTCAAGTGGTCCAAAAAACACATCAGAGCTTTCTGGACTCAACTGTTCCACAGTTCCCATTTATACCTCCTCTAGATCCACCATTTCTTCTTTTACTTGCCCCATGACTGTGACCTTATGACATCATTCACTTTCATCATTTAACCTTCCTGCTTCTGCCCTATCACAGATCTTCCCTGTTGCTGTCTGCCCTCCTCCAATAATCAATACTCAACCTCCCCACCTCACCCACGTCACCATAAAGGCCATTCATTTCCACCTCCATAACGTCATCAGTTCTAGTCCTGCCTTATCTTATCTGCTGTTGTAACTTCATCCATGCCTTGTTTACTCCAACGTTCCCTTGGTTGAACTCCATCATTCTCGCCTCGCAAACTAGAGGTCATGAAAATATCTGCTGACCGCAGACAATCTCAGAACAAAGCCCATGAGTCTATTAAACCCTGACTTTCAGACTCACACTGGGTCCTATTTAGACAAGACCTCAATTTTAAAATTCTCCCCTTCAATGGCCTTGTTTCCCTTTACTTCTATAAACAGCTTTAGTCTAACAACCCTTTGAGATATCTGCAGTCCTCCAATTCTGGGCTCAATCATCCCAGAATTTAATTGTCCTGATATTTGTGGCTGTACCTTCAACTATCTGCGCTCTAAGCTCTGTAGTTCCCTTCCAAAACCTCTCCACCTCATAACTCTACTTCTTTAAGATACTCCATAAAAATTCCTGTTGGTCAAGCTTTTGGATACCTGCCCACTATCTGCTTGAGTACTTTGGCTTTTTCCATTTGATATGGCTCTTGTGAAGTAACAGAAGACATTTTTACCATGCCAAATGTGTTGCACAAAGGAAAACTGATACCCTTTGCTCATTTGCTCAATATTTACATCTTTTGCATTTATTTCAAATTTCTATTACCACCAGTAGTTTGCTTTTGTTTAAAGCTTCCCACATCACATCCCAATCCACGTAAACAAAACATCTTTATTAGAGTTTCACAATCCTTTTAAACCATGAATGTATGAACTGAGAGTCAGCAACTTTAAATTCCTGGGCATTAACATATCAGATGACCTGTCCTGGGCCCAGCACATAGATGCAATCACATTGAAAGTGTCCCGTGTCTTTACTTTTACTAGATTATGGAGGTTCAGCTTGTCACCAAACACTCTCAACAAACTTCTACAGATGTACTGTTGAAAGTATCCTGACTGGTTGCATCATGGTCTGGTACGGCAATTTAAATGCACAGGAATGTAAGAAGCTGCAGAGAGAAGTGGACTCTGCCTAATACATCACGGGCACATTCCTCCCCACCATCAGTAGTATCTACAGGAGGCCCTACTCAAGAAGGCAACATCCATCATCAAAGACTCCCACCATCCAGGCCATATCATCTTCTCACAGCTACCATTGGGCAGGAGGTACAGAAGCCTGAAGTCCCACACCACCAGGTTCAAGAACAGCTACTTCCCTTCAACCATTCGGTTCTTGAACCAACCAGCACAACCCTAATCACTACAGTTTAGCAACACTATGATCACTTTGATCACTTTGCACTAAAATTGACTTTTTTTTGTTCTAATTGTGTTCTTTCATGAAAAAATTGTGTATAATATGTTTTTCTTGTGAATGCTGCTTATATATGTGCCTGTGATGCTGCTGCAAGTTTTTCATTGCACCTGTGCATACATGTACATATGACAATAAACTTGAATTTGAAACACAATATAAAGCAAATCAAAATTTTCATTAAATCCAGCCAATTAAATCCTATGTTTGCACAAGTTTGTATTAATCAATGTTTCTCGAACAGTAAGTGCAATTAATGTGATAACTATAATGCAAGTTAATTTTTAACTTTGTAACCTATGCCTTGTTCACAAAATATATAGACCTAGAAATTGAGTTTTGTCAGCAGCATGCATTTGGAAATCACTCAGTTCTAAAGTGGAGCATGACTGTCACCAATTTCCAGGTTGATTTATATCACTCCAAAAACTCAACCATGGACTTATCTTCCCACCAGATCCAACCCAGGTTCTGTATTTTCTATATATTTCTTTACGACAGGGAAAGAGGCCAGTTGGCCCATTGAGTCTGTGCCAGTTCATGGAGAAATCCCATCTTCCCACTTATTTCACAGTAACGTATTCTCTCACACACGCTCATCAACACCAACCACAAATCCCTCACCCCAATTCTCCCAGCAGCCATCTCCACTAGGGGTGATCTACAGTGGCCAATTACCCTAACACATCTTTGGGATGTGGATCACCCAGAGGAAATCCCCATGGTCACGGAGAATGTGCAAACTCCACGCAGGCAGCGCCCAAGGTCTGAACTGAAGCTGTGAGATAGCACTGTGCCACTCCTTGCCTCAGGCACTACTGAATTTTTCTATGACTTGCCCAGGTGTGCACAGCAAGCTTCAGCATGCTTCCAACTGTGCAGATGGATTTTTACATCATAGCAGCTGATATTAAATGACAATGGAATTTAAAATAATTGCACATACTCTGGTAAAATTTGTTGTGTTAATAAATACTGAGCAGCAGGCAACCACTCAATGTGCTATGTCACAAGTAGGTTTACCTGAGAATTCAAACTTACTTGTGATTTATTAAATGCACGTACAAAATTGGTAAGCAGGATAAGGCATTTGTAGATAAACATTAATCGTCCACAGTCTAGGGTCCTACCACCACTGGACACTAAGGGATGGGTCCTGCAGAACAGCCTCTCAAACACTGCATGGGTGCCTTGCTTAAGGAGGAAACTGAAGTGACATTAACACATTGTAAGAGTATGCATTGAATTGAAGAAACAATGAACGTAGAGAGAGACATGGTCAAAAGAGATGTGCTGGGCATGTTTTGTTTTACACAGGATGGTGGGTGCCTGGAATGCACCGCCAGGGGTGGTGGTGGAGGCAGATATGATAGAGATGTTTAAGAGGCTCTTAGATAGGCACATGAATATGCAGAGAATGGAGGGATATGGACCACATGTAGGCAGAAGGGATTAAGTGTCATTAGCTTAATTAGTTTGGCACAACATCATGGGCTGATGGGCTTGTTCCTGTGCTGTACAGTTCTATGTTCCACGTCCCAATTGTATCCACTGTATATTATGAATAAAGTACATTTTTGGAAAAATAACATAATTTTCTCCAGTCCCCTCTGCCCCTCTCCTCTCAGGGGGCACAATAAAACTAGGCTGCTCATAGTTGACATCAGAAGGCACTCGGGGGGAGTGGAAATTAGAAACCCTTCCCCACTCACCCCCTCCTACTCCACCCCAATGACATAAGCTGCAGGAGCTGGGGGTCAGTTGAAAACTGCTCCACTGAGATCAAGAGACCTTTTTTAATCACATGATGCCGTTAAGATTTATGAAACAAAGACTTGTGGATGGAGTTGAGACATAGATCAATGATGATCATACTCAATGGTGGAACAGGTTTGAGGGTTTGAATGATCTCCGCCTGGACCTGTGATACTCTAGGCTTGATGTTTCCAATGTTCTCCAACCTCACTAGTCAACCTTCAGCTTTCCTTTCTTCATAACCTGCAATGTATCCAAATCTCTTCTGCACGTATGAGACCCAATTGTCTTCTAGCTCTTATTCTTACTGATCTCCACTGGCTCCTTGGTCCAGAAAATTTTTAAATCGCCATCCTTTTAAGTCACTTCTTAAAACCATATGATATGATTTGTAAAGTGAAAGGTGCAAGGGAAAACGCATGGGACACAATCAACCGTCTAATTGTAGCGTAGCAGTTAGCACGACGCTATTACAGCACCGGTGATCGGGGTTCGATTCCTGTCGCTGTCTGTAAGGAGTTTGTACGTTCTCCCGTGTCTGCGTGGGTTTCTTCCGGGTGGTCCGGTTTCCTCCCACATTCCAAAGACGTATGGGTAGGTTAACATGGGTTTAAAATGGGCGGCGCGGACTCGTTGGGCCAGAAGGGCCTGTTACCACGCTGTAAATAAAATTTAATTTTAAATTTTAATTGTTCAGTGGACCAATGCTGGAGAAATTATTGTCACTAATCTTGCTCATGGGTGGCAATTCAGTTGTAGTTTAATCACAAAATATTATATTCTGCTTCTGAATAATTAACGCAATCACAATTGTAAAAGCCTCACAGACTATCCCATATATACAGATACCAACTGATAGCAACCAAGCAGCTGTGATCACTAAAAGTCATCCATTCAGTTTGAAATAATGTGATTAAATAATCTTGCCAAATTCAAACTGGGGCTGAACATGTCCTGAAACTACTGAGTGACCTAATTTCAACAATTTTATTCCAGGTACTATGGTCATTTTACCAAAAAAAAAGTAAACTCTAAAATATTGCTGAATATTTATCAGATGCCAATCAAAATGTATCAGATTTTAATAATCATTAAACTATAACTTGTTGAGCCTAGTTTAATGACTATTAAAAGTGGCACCAAAGGTAATTGATCCAAAGCAGAGAAGGAAGTTCCTTCGAAGACTCATGGCTCAAGGTCAAGACGGCATCAGAGCTCTCAAAATCAGAATAATGTTTATTATCACTGTCTTAAATGACGTGAAATTTGTTTTGTGACGGCAGTGCAGTGCAAAGACGTAAAGTTACTATAAATTATGAAATAAATAAATAGTGCAAAAAGAAAAGGAATAACGTTCACAGGTTCAGAAATCTGATGGCAGACGGGTAGAAGCTGTTCCTAAGTCGCTGGGTGTGGGTCGTCGGGTTCCTGGTCCTCCTCCCTGATGGTAGTAACAGGAAGAGGGCATGTCCCAGATGGTGATGGTCCTTAATGATGGATGCCACCTTCCTGAAGGTGTCCTCGTGGAACTGTGTACTTCAATCCGTCTTGTGTCAGGCACAGTGCACCTTATTCCACTCCCATGGTTATCAGCACTCTGAAACATTGCTCCTCTCCTCTCCACTCTGAAGCAAACCTATTGGCCGGACTCCTTGATAATTTTATACTGCCAGTGCATTGGGACATATCCCATCAACAGCTCAGGACTTTCAGAATGGTTCAACCTTTTGACTTCTTCTTACTCAGATGCATATAAAATTGACAGCTGGAGAACCTGCCAATCACTGCATCATCTCGGACTTAACAGTGAAGTACTTCCAGCATTTTCTGTTTTTATCTTGTATTTTCCTTTTGTAATATCACTAAGGGTCATTTCTCCACTACCAACACAGCAGGTCAAGGAGCACCTATGGAGGTGAAGAGATGGTTGACGTTGCAGGTCATGACCCTGCATCAGGACTGAGCGCGTAGAGGGAAGATGGACAGTACATAGAAGTGGGAAGGAAAGGTGACACCGAGACTGGTAGGTGATAGGTGGACCCAGATAAGGGAGGGATGGTGGGCAGGTGGAGGAGGGGATAGGAAAAGTGAACCAAGAGAGAAAAAAACCAGGTGGATATGTGTGTGGATGGAGGGCGGATGGAACCAGGTGGGGAAGGGTAATGAATAATTATGGGCTTGGGGGGGGGCGGTGGAGGAATTGAAAAGATGAACAGGGGAGAGAGAACATGAGAGGATTGTTGGGAGTGGGAAAGGAACACCGGAGGTGTGGGTTATCTGAAACTGGCAAATTCAATGTTCATACCATTGGGCTGTAGACTACTCAAGTGGAATATGAGGTATCATTCTTCTAGTTTGTGTTTGTCCTCACCCTGGCCATGGAGAATGCCAAGGGCAGGCAGGTCAGTGCGGAAATGGGATGGGAGTTGAAATGACATGCGACTGGAAGCTCAAGGTGGCCATTGTGGACATAGTACAGGTGCTCTGCAAAATGGTCACCTAGTCTACCTTTGGTCTCGTCGATGTAGAGGAGGTCACATTGACAGCATCAAATACAATCGACCAAGTTGAAGGAGGTGCAGGCGAATCTCTGCCACATCTGGAAGGGCTGTTTAGGTCCCTGGATGGTGGTAAGGGAGAAGGTGTAAGACAAGGGTTGAACCTCCTACAGTTGCAGGGGAAAATGCCAGGAGACAGGGAGGGGTGGGTGGGAATGGATGCGCAGACCAGGGAGTCACGAGGTGAATGGTTGGGAAGGAGAGAGGGGAAGACATGACTGGTGGTGGGATCCCGTTGGAGCTGGTGCAAATGGCAGATTTCCTTTGTCAGGACTGAGAGTGTTGAGGGAAGATAGCTGGGATACAGAAATGAGAGGGAGGGTGACACCTACTGCCTCTGGTGCCACCTATCACCTCTGTCTCTACTCTCCCACCTCCTCTCCCCCACCTGGTTCCCTAATGCCTAATTGTTTTTCCTTTATCTGTTTCCAGCCACCAGCCTGCCTCAACACTCCCCCCTCCCCTCCCACCTGGGTCCATCTATTCATCATCCCCCCCCCCCCCTCATCTGGTTCCACCTACCGGTTTCTGTCTCACCCCTCCCTCTCAGTTCTATATACCGGCTATCTCCCCTTCTTGCTCTCAGTCCTGTTGCAGGGTCCCAACTCAACCATCCCTTTGCCTCCACTAGTGCTGCTTAACATGCTGAGTTCTTCCATGGTATTTTTTTGGCAGATTATTGTGGGTATGGGGTCTCACATGGATCAGACTGAGTGAAGACCACCATTTCCTTTCTTTAAGGACAACAACGAACCAGCTGTGTTTTTATGACAAACCAGTACCTTCCTGCTCACCATTACCAAGACTATCTAGTACTCCAGATACTGATACCGGGCTTTTAATTCTAGACTTATTTAATGTCTTCAATATAAATTGAGCTGGTGGACTTCAGACCAAGGTTTCCAGATCAATAGTCCAAGCTCCTTGTCACTACCCCAGTGACTCAACCTGTGTTGATGTGTTGTATAAAGAGTAAAAACTTCAAAACATCCAAGCGCTAGAGTGGATCTTCAAAGACGACTAGACGACTCCTGCAGCCTTTGCTCGGCTGAAAGTGACCACAATTGGCAGACATCAGTGTCTTTTGTTATCACCCTCAAATTACATTCTTGAAATCGGATACAGAGAGCCACCCATATGGCTCAATGATGCCACAGAAAGAACTGGTGAGCCACAGTCGCTTGCTTATTCAAGCTGCCACTGCATTTCTTATTTGCGTTGTGTCACATTTCAATGTTAGAAGGATAGCTATTCCAGAACGCAAAACCAGTGGCTTTCAAACACCGACAAGCTAGTTAATGTACACGCAAGGTCAACACATGCTGCACTGCCACTTTTGTACTGATGTGTGGTTTACAACCTCACTTTGGGTAACATACCTGTGAATAAGCTTTGAACCTTAGTCCCTAGGTCAAGGAAGCTCAGCCCAGGGAAAAAGAAGGGGAAATATCTGGGAACGAGGGACAGGGAGAAAGCAGACAATGGAGCTGCAGCATGTAAATGAAGGCAGACTTGTGCCTATACAGAACCTTTCACCACCTTGGGACAGCCTAGGCGTGTTACAGTCGACAGAGTACTGTTGAAGTCACTCTTGTAACAGATTCACCAGCATGGTGCTTATAGGGTTGAATAATGAGAACGGTTTGCACTGATTGGGTTTGCAATCCTTCCAAAATAGTGTTTATGGTGTGATAAGGAAATATATGATCTAATTGAAATATTTTGCTGACTATAGAATTTAAGAGGGTAGATACGGACAATTTGGCGGAATAGGGGAGGGTGGCATTTTCCTGCACTGGGCAACAGGCCATACAGGGGTGAAGTCAGGACACAGTCAAAGAGCAGAGAAAATCTGGAACTCTGTCACGAGAAACTGAAGCAGCTGGTGAGCATGGGGGTTATGGGGAGGTGAATGGGGAGAAAGGCAGGATCGGGTAGAGGGGGCAATTCTGAATAAAATCCCAGAGTGGTAGTTTTAGGCAAGTGCTTACATAATCAAAGTGGATGGAGTTAAAGTCCAGATCAACTTTGATCTGATCAAACAGTGGATTAGATGAAGAGAGGCTGAATGACCTCTCCCTGTCATGCAATGCTTTGGCTGCTGTTGTTTTTAGTTCAAGACTCACAGAGTACCTGAAAGTGAATGGTGCAGACACACTGTGTGAAGAGTTTGCAGAACTACAACCTCTGTCTGGTTTAGGGGGAATGCTATTTCACCGGCAGTACTGGTACGAAGTGGAGGTTTAAGCTAGAGATGATTGTACAAGGGCAGTAAAACTCTAAACCTTCCAAATCAGAGCTAAAACTAATTTCTTACAGGGCTAGAACTGATGCTCATATTTGTCAAGCATTACAACTGTTATAATGCAGGAAACATTATTGCCAACTGCAAAAGCAATATTGCCAACAGCAATATTCCTGAAACAAAAATGTGTCACAGACAATTGATTTTTAATGCTAGATAAATATTAGGCAGAACACAGGGCAAACTCTCTGCTTTTCAAATCAGTGCCAGTGGATCAACATATCCCTTTAATATCCAAATATTAATCTTGAATAAACTCAGAGATCAAGCATCCATAGCCCCCTTTGGTAGAAAATTCCAAAGATTTCACGACCATCTGCATGAAGATGTTTCTTCTCTTCTCTGTCCTGAATGGCTGGCTCCTTATTTTGAGACTCTAACTGCTGGTTCTTGACTCATTATTCAGAGAAAACATTATCCTTGCATCCACCCTGTCAAGCCCAATAAGAATTCCAAACTCGAGAGAGTATAGGCCCAGTCTGCTTGATCTCTCCTCATCAAACAAAGCGCCCACCATCCCAGGAGTCAATCTGGTGAACCTTCTCTGCCCTCCCTCTATTGCAAGTACATCCTTATTTACACAGGTAGTCCAGGCCTGTACACAATGTTCCAGGCACACTCTCACCAGAGCTCATTTCAATTTGGAGCAAGACACAAACCCTCTTGCAGATCTTCAGGTCCTAAGAACTTAGCTGTTTTTAGAAGACATTGGAAAGGTTTGGTGGGATATGGGCCAAATACAGGCAAATGGGACTAGCTCACTTAGGCAACTGGGTCAGCACACACGAGTTGGGCCAAAGGGTCTACTTCCATGCTGCATAACTCCATAACTCTATGACAGTCCCATTCGTTTCTCCATTACCATTTTTTTTTACAAATGGCAATTTCATTCAGCTCCTCATTCACTCTACACTCATCGTCCTCAGTCAACTTTGTCTTCCTCCATGAAGACAGACATAAAATACTTGTTAAATTTCTCAGCCCTTTCCTTATTTCCCAAATAATTACACCTGCTTTGGTCTGTACAACACCCACATTAACTTCTGCTGACCGTTTACCCACACGGGATGAGTAGAATGGTTGACATTGGACATGGTGGACCGAAGGGCCTGTTTCTGTCCTGTTTGACTCTAAGACATTTCCCTTTTTATAATCTATAGATTATTCTCCTATTCTACTTTCTCTTTCCCTCTGAATTTCTTGCTCCTCCTTTGCTCTAATCTGAAACCTCCTCAACTTTTAGGCCTTCTAAAGCAATATTATTAGCCTTTCACTTTGATCAAATACTATCTTTAATTTATCTCATTAGCCACAGCTGGACTACACTTCCCATTAAAGCCAAGTTCTGAGGAATTAGCAACTGAAACAAAATCAGAATTCTAAAATAAAAAAAAGAATATGAAGAGTTAACACTTTGGTGAAGAATTTCCAAGTTCCTATCCCACTCAATCCTCAGCTACATGATTAATAATGAAACTCTACTTCTGACCACAGCAAGAAACAATCTGCTGGAGGAACTCAGTGGGTCGAGCAGCACCTGTGGGATCAAAGAAACTGTCGATGTTTCAGGTCGAAACCCTGCATCAGGACTGAGGGTGGAGAGGCGAGATTGCCAACATAGAGAGGAGAAGGGGAGTGGTGAGAAAGGATTCTGAGGTGATTGGTGTGAGGAGGAGTGTGAGATGTAACAGGCAGGTGGTGCCAGGTAGAGGAGGTGAGCGGGGGTGGAGTTGGAAGGCTGTGGCAGGTGAATGATAGATGGAGGCGGACAGAGAGAGAGAGAGAGAGAGAGAGAGAGAAAAGAAAAAAAGAACAGATGGAGCAAGGTGGGGGGGAGGGGAGTGTGAAGATGGGAGACGGCTGCTGGAGGGGGATAAGCAGGAACACAAAGCGCTACCAGAGCCGGATTCGGATCAGTAAAGGAGGGGGGAATGGGAACCATTAGAGGAGAGGTGAATGGCAGTTGGAACCAGATGAGGGGTGAGGGAGGGGAAATCTGTGTGTGAAGTGGGTGGATGGAGCCAAGAGGGGGGAGGGGACAAAGATAGGTGAAAGGCGACTGGGCGAGGGTGGGAAGAGAGACAAAAATGGGAGGACTGGAGAATCAGAAGGGGGGGTGGTGAGCAAGGCCAGGGGAGGGGGAGGGAAAAAAATAAAGAAAAGGAAGGGTTTATCTAAAATTGGAAAACTCAATATTCATGCCTTTGGGCTGTAGACCACCCAGGCGGGATACAAGGTGTTGCTCCTCCAGTTTGCATTGGGCTTCATCCTGGCAGTAGAGAAGGTCAAGGATAGACTGGTCAGAATGGAAAGGGGAGCTGAAATGTCTGCAACTGGGAGCTCGGGATGGCCATTGTAGACTGAGTTCTGCGAAATGGTCCCAGATAGTGCCTCCTCCCAGACAGGACAGAGAGAGAGTTCCCCTGGTCCTTACCTTTCATCCTATGAGCCTCTGCATCCAGCATATCATCCTTCATCATTTCCATCAGCTGCAAAATGATCCCACCACCAGTCACAACCTCTATTCCCCACCCCTTTCCACCTTTGGCAGGGACCACCCCCTCTGTGACTCCCTGGTCCGCTCATCCCTCCACACCCATCCCTCCCTGACCCCTGGTGCTTTCCCCTGCCCTCACACTAGGTGTAACACTTGTCCCTACACCTCCTCCCTCACCCCCATGCAGGGACCTAAACAGTCCTTCTAGGTGAGGCAAAGGTTCACGTGCATCTCCTCCAACCTTGTCTACTGCATTTGGTGTTCCCGATGTGGCCTCCTCTACATCGGCGAGACCAAGCACAGACTCGGCGACCATTTCACAGAATACCAACACTCAGTCCACAATGGCCATCCCGAGCTCCCAGTTGCAGATCGTTTCAACTCCCCTTCCCATTCCCACACTGACCTGTCCGTCCTTGGCCTTCTCTACTGCCAGGATGAAGCCCAACGCAAACTGGAGGAGCAGCACCTTATATTCCACAGCCCAAAGGTATGAATACTGAGTTTTCCAATTTTAGGTAATTTCCCCCTCCCCAGCCTTTTCCTTTTTTTCCCTATCCCCCCCCCCTCCTTCTGATCCTCCAGTCCTCCCATTTTTATCTCCCTTCCCCCCCTCCCCCCAGCCCCCTTTCACCCATCTTTTTCCATATCCCCCTCCTGGCTCCATCCACCCACTTCACACACAGATTTCCCCTCCCTCACCCCTCATCTGGTTCCACCTCTCCTCTAATGGTTCCCATTCTCCCCTCCTTTACTGATCCGAATCCAGCTCTGGTAGCACTTTGTGTTCCTGCTTATCTCCCTCCGGCAGCTGTCTCCTATCTTCACACTTCCCTCCCCCCACCTTGCTCCATCTGTTGTGTTTTTTCTTTTTCCTCTCTCTCTCTCTCTCTCTCTCTCTCTCTCTCTCTCTCTGCCTGCCTCCATCTATCATTCACCAGCCACAGCCTTCCAACTCCACCCCTACTCAGCTCCCTTACCCCTCCTCAGTCCACCAATCGCCTCGGAATCCTTTCTTGCCACCGCCCTTCTCTCTATGTTGGCTGTCTCGCCTCTCCACTCTCAGTCCTGATGCACAGTTTCAACCAGAAGCATTGACAATGTCTTTCCTCCCACAGATGCTGCTCGACCTGCTGAGTTCCTCCAGCACATTGTTTGCTGCTCCAGATTCCAGCATCTGCAATCTCTGTGTCTCCTTCTGACCACAGCATCTTTTTTGAAAAAAGAACTACATCAGTAGCAGCAGCACCGCTTTACATTTCAGGTCTATACTCAAGTTATACCTTACTTAATAAAATGAGAGATGTACATTTAAGGGGTGCTTTTCACCTCTTCAGGAAGCACTTCATAACACCTCCACTGAAGGTAGGGCATGTGACAGCCAATTTGCACACACCATTATCCCTCAACAAGATGTAAGATAAATGATCCAATCACCCCTTTCTGGAGGTATTGGTTGAGGGATGAACATCAACTAGGATACCTGGATTAACTTCACTGTTACTCTTCATATGTTTCCTTGTTCATCACCTAGGCAGTGGCTGAAAACTGGAATTACTTTGTAACTTCACACAGTGAGGGCTGAGAAGCTCACAGAAGATTACCATAGTCAGTTCATTTTCTAAATTAGTTCCATTTAGTAGACGTCACAAGTTCCAACTAGTGCAGATCATCATGGACTTCGGGCCTTCACTTCACTTACTGGAAACCAGTCAGACATGAGCTCAGATGATTAAATTACCTGACAGCGCCTCTGCCCATCCAAGGGACAGGATGGAACAGGTCCCAAGCAGTGAATGTGTTTTAAAATATCAGTCCAGTTTCCTTTTTGAGAGATGGGAATATGCAGGGAACACTCATGATTGAAATTATTTGCCCCCACCATTTCTTTATGGACTGTTTCATATCCAAAACCAAATAACCACTTTATTCAGATGGTAACGGCCAACAGCTAACTACAAGCAGTCCACAGGTTACATAAGGGTTTCATTCCTGAGAGCTGTCTGTAAACCAATTTTTCCCCAAGTCAAAAACATCCATTTTCTGTAGCTACCCATTTCACATCACTCTACATACACTTGCTATAATTCTTTCATTTCATTGAATAATCACTCTAACCCTACCCATAATTAAACCAATGGAATATATACCGCATCCAGTTGTTAATAAATACCACAAAACATTTTATCATTATTAATACCGTATCTTGAAAAATGCTTTAAAAATATAGGGGTGAATTTGTGTAAAGTCAGATTTCCATAGTTATCCATAACCCAGGGAACCCCTGTGTAATGAAAAGACCTGTATTTTTATAGCACAACCTCAGGAGGCTCCAAAGTGAATGAAGTATTATTTGGGGTGTAATCAAGTATGCAATTTAGGAATCTTTACAAGCCAATTTGCACACAGGAAGTTCCCACGATCAGCCACTTGATCTCGACCAGATCATCTACTGGTTGAGGTATAAATATTAGCCCAGGTCATCAGGTAAGTCATCTCCCCTCCAACTGGGGCAGGACTTTTTTTCAGTGTGTCAAAGAAGGTTGGTACTTCAGACACTGCAGTACTCCCTCAGTTCTGCCCTGAAAACATCAGTCTGCAATCTGTGCTCAAGTCACTGGAGCAGGACTTGAACACAGGACCTTTTGGCTCCAAGGCAAAGGATTGTCACTGAGCAATATTGTAGGCAGGCCCAATATTACACTCATCCAATATGCTCCACCCAACAAGATTGGTCTGAAGCAGGGACCAAGCTCACTATTTCCCAATCCTAGCTGAGGTCAAGCAGAAATACTACTCCAAGCAAAGCCACAATTAAATCCAAGAATTTCTTCAGATACCTACACAGCTACAGGGAGTTCATTTACCAAGCTTTTCATTACTATCATTCACCGGAGCCCTGGTTTTAAATCACCCTCTGCATTCTACCTGACCTTTCTCTCCCTCCCCTCCACCTCATCCTCTTCTCTGCCTTTTAGGATACATGAACGGTCTAGTCCAGAAACAGAGTTCAAATCCCACCAGAGCCCCTGTCAGATTTAAAGTTCAAGTCATTAAAACTGGAATTTGTTGGAAAGCTAGTCTGAAGAATGACAGCTGTGAAATGACTATTTTAATATAAATACCTATCTTGTCCTCTAACATGAAGAAGATCCACTGTCTTTACACTTTCTGGCCTATGTTTGACTCCAGACCAATAGCAGCGTGGTTGACTCCTAAATGTTTTAACAGTTCAGTGCCAACTGGGGATGGACAATAAATACCAGCATTGCCAGTAAAATTAGTACTTTGCTAATACAATGTTTAGCTATCAAGAACAAAATCAACATGAATTTATATAGCACCTTCAATATGGCAAGCTATCCCAAGGGACTTCACAGGAATGATTGCAATACAAAATGTGACACTAAGCTACAACAGGGGATGTCAAGCGACAAAAGCTTGCTCAGGGTGTTAAGTTTAACAATGTGTCTTAAAAGAGGAGAGAGATGGAAGTAAGAGAGGTTCAAGTCTCAGAAAGGTTGAACGTATTTGGAGATCTCTTTAAGCGATGTTAGCAGTCCTGATTGATGGAAGCTATCTCTTATCCTCATGTCCTCTGATTCCATATGCCTTTTTAATCAAAATGCTTTCAGGATTGTTTAACTTTGAGACTTGTTCATCTGATGTACTTTCTGGAGACACTAGAGACTGCAGATGCAGGAATCTGGAGTAACAAGCAAAATGCAGGAGCAACTCAGCGGGTCAGGCAGCATCTGTGGAGGGAAATGAACAGTTGATGTTTCAGGTCAAGACCCTTCATCTGGATGGAGCCGAGTCCCTCCAGCATTTTGTTTGATACTTTATGGTAAACTACTTATCACCATGGTCCTATCATAAGCATTTTCCTACCTCCTGCCATCGCAGTCAGATCCCATCACAATGCCTCTGCTGTGGTGCCACAGATGGCCAAAGGATCAATGGCAATCAGTAAATTCTTTTTTTTACAAAGACGCCAGTTGCTATGAGCTAGAATGCAATGCCTGAAGAGATAGTGGGAGTGGATTTGCTGGCAATTTTCAAACAGATTTGAATAGAAACACAAGATATTTGCAGGACACCAAGGAAAGAAGAAGAGAGGTTAATTGGATCGATTGGATGGACATGATGAACTGAATGGCCTCCTCCAGTGGCTGTACCATAGTGACACTACACCACACAATTGGGGCATTGTATTCAGAGGTTATCAAAGGATGGATACAGCTGAGAGCTCCTAACTTACACAGCCTGACACAGAAGGGTTCTGTGCCTGATTACGTGCACTGTAATTTCATGGAAAATCATGCTTCCCAGTCAATAACAGAGTGCCTGCAAACAACCTGTTGATAAGACTTCTTGAATTAACAGTAATGCTGCCCAGTACCATATTCAGGCAAGTGGCTGATGTAGTGTGTTACAGCTTTAAAACCAGTTTGGATTTGACACTACAGGCAGTTAATCTCCCGGGCAGTGCCCAGGAGGGTGGGAGAGGGGGGCCAGAAGTGGCCCTTTGAAGCTCTAGATATTTGCGAAGATGAGTTATTTCAAATATTTCAAGTACACCATCTTGCTTGCTCTCCCAAAACATTTAATTAGAGAAGAAATAAGTGCCTGCAACAGATCACCCCTTGGAGTTCAAGAAGCCCACGGCTCAAGAAATCTCCCCCTTGAGACTGGTAGCTGCAGCACAAACACAGGCCCAGAGCAAAGAAGTTGTATTCATATAGCACCTTCCTTGAACTCAGGAGGTCACAAAGCACTTTGCAGCAGAGAAGCACTTTTGTTAATGTATTGTGTTACTGTGAGAAACACAGCACCCAATTTGCATACAGTTCATTCAGACAAACTGCAAGGAAGTAATGGCTGGATAATCTGTTTGGATAATGTTGATTGAGGGATAGATATTGTCAATGGGGATAACTCCTCTGCTTTTATGCCTACGTAAAGCACACTCAGTCAAAGCAGGTGTGAACAGTCTACTCCTGCATACTGTCATCCTTCCTCAACTGACTCTTATCAGCAAAACTTACTTCTGCAATTCACATCAAGTAATCCCTGTAGTCTCAAATTCCACATTCTCACTACTCCCATTCCTCTGAATTCCTTATTTAATTTCTTGGTAACTAATTTATACTGAAGGCCTCTGTTTTTGCTCTATCCAAATAGCCGCAATATTCTAGGTTAAAAAATCATCCTTAGGCATACAAAGTAAACAAACAATACAGCAACTCGTAGCTGCTGGATTTCATTTACAAAACCATGGACTAATAAGTTTGCAAATGAAGTGCAAAATACAGACTAAGCAACATTGTGTGCTTAGTGCCCAAGAATGAATTTCTATACCTTTGTGTCCATTTTATCAAAACTTCAAAATTACTGTGCATGCAGTAACTTTAAATTTGCTGTACAACATGAACTTCTATGTGGTAAAGAGGTTAGTTCACTCATGCATGACAAAGTGTCATGCGGGAGATTGTAAAGAGTCTGGTCTGGATCACAAGGAAGTTACAAGTAATTATAACTTCATGTCTCATTGACACTGAACCAGTCCTGTAAATTTAGCATTTTGCTTTCTTATGTTTCTTAACCACAGGAGACACAATCTGTTTGGTTTCAGCTATAATCCCACAGCTTTCCATTAGCTGGAAACCAGTCTAATTATTACATACACATTGAAGGAACACATGTCAGTTTCACCAGAGAGTAAACAATTATTACTTCTCAAGGACAATTCCCCAAGAACCGGACTTGGAAAAATATGTTGAAGACAGTGAGTTGATCCACACATTTAAGTTTAACGTCACCTTGGGAATAAACTCCACTGCGGCTCCCTGACCAGATCCAGTTCCTTTGTCTAAATGGCGCAGAGACCCACAAAGTGTTAAATCCTGGATCCCAAATTGAAATAGGGCTGGTACATGAAAAGAACACAACTGCTTAATTCGTCCAGGCAAACAGTAGGAGATCTGGCCTCTCCCCTTTTGACGATCACATTACAGCACATGACAAATTGCAACTTCCTACACAATGCATCAACTTGTCATGACATCACCTGTCATGACAAATGCAGCCCAGAACTTGCCAGAGTATCACAGGAGTCTCACAGCTACACCGCAGAGAGTCACTGGAATTGAACAAGGTTTGGAAGCCTTCAGGACTATCTATGAGCTGTTAGTACTTTCAACTGCAAACCTCTCTAGCTCATGAAAATATGGCAAAATGAATTTCAAAGTATTTGAGCCATTTATTCATTAAAGGACATAAATTGATGCTCTATAGAAGGAAGTCAACAGTATAATCTAATGCAGGGCCTCTGCATACAAGTTTAGAACCACAGCAACAGGCAGGAAGACAGAGACAGCAGGCATGAGAGAGCAGGCTAGTGAGAGCGGGCAAGAAGGAGCGGGTGTGGGAGAGCTAGTGAGCGAGCAGCTGAAAAGGAATAGGCATGGGGAATCTGCTAAAGGGGGCTAACGGGAGGAAGTTGGCAAGAGAGGGTTGGTGAGAGACAGGATACATTGATTGGATGTTTAAAGGCAATGCAATAACTTGATTCAAAGAATTTGACAATCCTAGTTTGCATTAAGTGACTCAATATACTATGTATATTAGATTAACCCATGCACTTATGATGGCAAGTTATTTTACACATTAAGTGAAGACACAGATTTTAAATTAAATGACAAAAGAATTAGGATTTAGACATTCATATGCTGACTTCTACAAGGTTCTCACAAATAATTTATTTACACAGAGCATATTGTTGAGATCTGGAAACTGTGTGAAGGAAATAGATTTAAGAGCAATTTTCAGAAGGGAACTGGACAAATACTTGAAGGGGTGAACATCCAGGGCTGTGGTGACAAGCAGGGATGTGAGAACGAATGGAGAGCACTTGCCAAGATGCTGGTACAGGTGTGATGGGCTGGATGGCCTCTTTCCCTCTATATCAATGTAGGTGGGACACATCAAACAACACTCCTACTCACACTTAGCCTAACGTAATACGAATCCATGTGCTCTCTGCCAAAATACATCTTTTTTTGCCAAAAGAACTTGATATCATGTCTTCTTCTTCCACAACTGACATCGTAGTCCATTTATAATCTCTGCTGCCATTTACGTCAAATTTCAGAAACAGTCTTCAACTTACAGCCACTGTTAAAATTGCCCATTTAGTGCAAAGTATTGGGGCAAGAAAAAAACAAACTGCTAGAGAAACTCATCTGTTCAAGCAGCATTTGCCTTCACAGATGCTGCCTGGCCTGCTGAATTCATGAATCTGTTTTTTTTTGCTCCAGATTCCAGCACCTGCAGTCTCTTGTGTCTTCATATTGGGGTAATATACTGGCATGAATTGAGGATTGGTTAATGGATAGAAAACACGGTGGGAAGAACAGGTCATTTTCAGACTGGGAATCTCTGACCAGTGGAGTACGATAGGGGATTGGTGCTGGGGCCCAGCTGTTCATAACCTATATCAATGATTTGAATGAGGGAATCAAGTGTAATATACCTAAGTTTGTCTATACAAAACTGGGTAACAGTCTGGGCTGTGAGAAGAATGCAGTGAAGATTCAGGGGGATGTTGGCAGGCTTTGTGAATGGGCAAGGATATAACACATGGAATGCAAAGTTCAAAATAGAAAGACTTTTTTTTTAAAAAGGGAGCAAGCGATTGCAAGGTGTTGGCGTTCACACACACAAATTCATAAAGCTTAACATGGAAAGACAACAAGCAATTAGCAAGTCAAGTAGTATGTTGGCCATTATTGCTAGAGGATTTGAGTAGATGCATCATATTCAATTAAACAGGGTGCTGACAAGACTACATCTGAAATATTGTGCATAATGAAGGATGCACTTGTGACAGAGGGAGTGCAGCAAAGGTCCACCAGATTGATTCCTGGTATGGAAGAAAGGTTCAAAGAACTAAGGCTGCACTCTCTTGAGTTTAGAAGAATGAGACGCAAGTTCATTGAAATGCACAAAATTCTTACGTTTCAATCCACACTGGAACTGCCAAATGAGGTTGGACATCTTCCCAATGACCTTTCATCCCTGTTCACATCATCCCCGCACTGGTCATTTCTCACATCTACTCTCTCAACGGTGTGCCTCAGGACATGCATGGGCTCCTTATTGGTCAATTCTTCACAGCCAATCATCCTTTATTCCCACATCCAATTCACTTAGAACTAATAAACCAGAGTTCAGGGAAAATTAAAAGAAAACACCACCAGAGCACACCCCTCCTCCCCGTCATCACCCCTCAGGATTTGCATGCAGCAATAATTCTCACAGGCTCAAGGCGTTCCTGGAGGGTTGGAACCCTACTTCCCACAGGCTCAAGGCATTCCTGGAGGGTTGGAACCCTACTTCCCATACAAAACAAGCTGCCAAGAGTGTGACGAACCATTTGCAAAAACCTGGTTGACAGTGAGAGGAAAAAAAGATCAAACCTTGCAGATGTTCCAAGTTGAGCGTATCCCAGGAATCCAGCTGCACAGTGGAATCGTCGACAGTGAACGCCTTTGGATGTTGACTGGTTTAAACACGTCTCCTCTCAAACGTCATCAGCTTCAGAATCCTAAAATACACAACACGGTATTCTCAAGTTTCTATAAAAACATTTCTTTCCAATAACCTTTGCAGCCATTTAGTTTAAAATGTGCGGTATTAATGTGAACTAATTTTAAGCCAGTGGTTTTCTCCATCTCTATTTTCAACAATACAGGTCTATTATTGCAAAATTAAAATTAAGTTTTATTTTAAAAGGGCCAACGAGTCAGTGATTGGATGGATAGCCCAGTAAAACTCTCAAGTGAGTAACCAACAGGGAAATTCAGATGCATCATGCTAGCTGGCTAAATCCAATGGCACAGGAATTCCAGAGAGAGGGAGGGAGGGACACACTCAACAGCCAAATCAATCACCAATCTTTAGTCATTGCCCCATCTGAGATCAGCACGGTATGGCTTCGAAATGAAGGTCGAGAGAGGAGAGGACTCACAAGGATTAGTTTTGTATCGCCCATGTCAGTGTGATACCACTTTGGGAGAAATGGTCATTGTTACATTCACTCCAGGAAAATTATTTTCATTTGTGTAGCACCGAAAAAAAACAGCACATACAACCAAATTTCCAGGCCGTCGTATTTACAACATGGAGACAAGCCTGGTTCATGCTTATTCTACCAAGCCTAACAATAGTTCACTTGTTTCTCCCTTCATGTGTTTATCTTCCTTCACCTAAATGCATTTCTGCTGTTTGCCTAACAATTCCACCAAGGAGTGCATTCCAAGTTTTGGTAATGATGTTTCTTTTGAATTTCCCATTGGATTTCTTGTGGCTACCTTTTGGATTCTCCACAAATTTTAAATATCTCTATCAGGTCACCTCTCCACCTTTTCTTTTGAAGAGTCTGGAATCAGACACATCAAATTTTGATTCAATATCTCTCAGTTCTGACATCATTCTGATAAACTTTTTTGCCCTTTCTTCAATGTTCTCTATGTCCCTTTTATAACATGCAGAACAGTTCACTGTACTCTCCGAGTGTGGTCTAACCGAAATTCAATACAAGTTTAACAAAACCTCAATGATTAATAAGCAATCTGAAATAGTCTTGCTTTGAATGAGATCGTTCATGTATTTAACTTGTAGTTAACAAACCTTTCAATGCAAGACTATGAATCGAATTTACGGAATGAAATGTACAACCAACAGAAATGCTCAAATTGATCAGGAGGCAGGAAACTGCAGTCAACTCAAAGTGTTCAACATATATCACTTCTCACAAGAGAGAAACAAACTTGGAATGAAATAGCAAATCAATACATTATGTTCACTTAATTTATTAAGTCTGATACATCTCTGGCAATAAACCTCTGTTTTAAATTACGTGATTCCCATCTAAGGTTTAATTTTATTATTATGAACTGTCTGCATATGTTGGAATCCATGATGGTTTTCAGTTTTTTTTCCATTTAACATCTAACTTTCTGAATTTGCCCCTGTCTCGGATTGAGTTCTGCTTGATTTAAAAGATTATGCAGAAATCGACTAAATTACAAATCAAACTTTCTTTTTCCCACATGCATCCAGTTCTCACTGCAATTGCACTTCATACACAAAGATTTCCACCAGGGCACCCGCTGTGTCTTTGCCAGGTGCCGAGTTCGTGCTTCAATAGTATCTCATTATTAACATAAAACTAATCAGCACCCAATGAAACCACTACATTTTTAATCACTGTTACTCAGGGTTGTAGTCACAAGCAATGCCCTGAAGTGTGACATCTGTAAACCACAGACCCCATCTGTGCGTCCACACCAGGGTGCTGAGGAGTGGGGGCAGGGTGCACGAAGCTGCATTGGATGCAAGGAGATTTCCAAAACCTGAGTTATCAAATGGCTTTATTGTGGGTAGTGATAATTATCTTTAACCAGCATTTGCATTCCAGCTGTGTCCTGAAAAGCTGCCTCACTGTTGGAGAGACAGTAGTGGGAGAGAGCAACACTGTCAAAGGCGATTGCCAAGAGCACATTGCCAAGGGAGCACTTGCCATTTGGCAGGGCACCTCCCTATCAGAGGGGCAGGCAGTTGGGGCAGCACGGCTGAGGGAGCGTCTGATGCTGGAGAGGCAGAGCCTGCTGTTGAAAGGACGGAACTTAGGGAGTGCTTGCCTGTCAGAGGGGCAATGCGAGGAAATATGTGATTGTCAGAAGGGCGGTGCCAAGGTACCAGTACCTGTCTGCGGGGCAGTGCTGAGGTACCATTGCCTGTCCACAGGGCAGTGCTGAGGGTGTACTTGCCTGTTGGAGGTGGCATTTTTCAGCCTCTGTTCAGCCTCTCAACTGCCATACAGATCCTCCCCAAACTCACGGAGAGCCTGTCTGTACAAATGAGCATTTGGGAGACCGGCAGGATGGATTTGCCAGCTGCTGCGGGCATCTTCTGCTGTGTGGGAACTTGGTTTGCAGCTCTGGGGCAAGGTTGGGATCACAGTACACGTTCCATCTCCATATAGCATGAACGAAACAAACCAGTCCTTTATTCCATACAGAGTACAGATATTATTGACTATGGATAATAGTTTTCCTGCAACAACAATATTATTGCATCTTGCAGAGAAACCTGAATGTTTGAGTTAAATGCCCTGGTTTAACTACATGTTGCTCTTGGTTGGCCGATGTTTTTATTTAAATGCATTGCCAGGCAGCTGCATTTCTGATTTGCAAATTGTTTGGGTTATGAACAGTTCTCAGGAACGGAACCCTGTTGTAACCTGGGGAGGACCAGCATTTGGAGCCGGGGAGTTCTCTTCCCTGCCCTGACCAATATATGCAATCAAAACTTCTTTCCTGATGCAGGGTCTCAACCCGAAATGTCAACAATTCCTTTCCTCCCACAGATGCTGCTCGACCCGCTGAGTTCCTCCAGCAGATTGTTTGTTCCTCCAGAATCCAGTATCTGCAGTGTTAGACTTTCTGAGCTTCAGATTATGTTTACTGTGCACTATTTTTTTCTGCCACATTTACAACATTGCTACAATCTTAACCTTCAAAAGAACTTCACTGGCTATAAAGGATTTTGTGACTCCCTGAAAGAGATGTGACAGATGCCTCTCTTTCTTTGACCTTGATTTCAGGGGGGTGGGGGGGGGGTGGTAATGGTGGGGGAGGAGGAGGATGAGGATAACAGCAGGTAACAGATGGTAACTCATAAAAAATAGCAGCACTGAAAAATTATGTGAGTTGAAGTAATCATTAACCTGACAAATTGGTGGGATTATGTATCCTGTAAACTGTTGAGACCATTACTTGTCATCTATGGGTTCACTTAATGGCTCCCTTACTTCTGTTTGTCCAGACTGACTTAAACCAGCAGGCATTACCTGGGGGCAAAAGAGACTGCAGATGCTGGAATCTGGAACAAAAAACAGAATACTTGAAGAACTCAGCAGGTCAAGCAGCATCTGTGGAGGCAAACGGTGCAAGTTAATTTTTCAGGTCGAGATCCTGTAGCAGGCATTACCTGGAGGTTGCATTGTCTAGTTAATGAATCTTAATGCTACACATCGTTGCCATGAACTCTGTGTTCTGTTGCCTGCATAGCTATTCACAGACTGGCCAGGCTCATCCAAACCCTAACATTCTGTCTCACCCTATGTGAGCTTCAGTCCTAATCACAAGTGCTGATTTCCTGTTCCATTTGACTCATCAACTCCACTGCCTCCCCAAGCCCTAAAAAATGTTCAGCCCCCTCATCACTGGCCATCCACTCTCCAGGAATCCCATGATTCAAAATCCATTCTAGCATCATTTGACCCACTTTCTGCTGCCAAAGCCTCTCAAAGTCTCTACCCAAACCTTAAAACTTTTCCCTTTGATCAAGCTGGCCAAAACCACTTTGTACGGTGTAGGGTCAAATTTTGTTTGAAAATTGCTCCTGTGAGCTGCCTTGGACTGTTCAACTATCTTGAAGATGCTAACTAAATTGAAGTTATATACAGTCATAGAGACACAACATGAAAACAGGCCCTTTGGCCCACTGAGTAAGTGTTGACCAATCAATGTCTATGACCCAACAGCTTTCCAGGGGAGAGAATTTAAAAGATCTACCATCCTCTGAAAGAAGAAAGTTCTCCAGATTTCAATCCTAAATATCCAAAGACAGTGATTCCTGGTTCTATGGCAATGGTCCTCAGCCAGGGGAAAATTCCCCACTTGTCAAAGCCCTCTAGGATTTTATACCTTCCAATGGGACCAGCTCTCATTCTTCTAAAACCTAAACTACATTGGTCTTGCCTACTAATTTCACCCCGTATGACACACCTACTTTCCCAGGAACCATCATTACTGTACTCCCTCCACAGAAACTGAAGAGCCCAAGGTTGCGCACAATACTCCAGGTGTAGGCTCACCAAGGCCATAGAGTAAGAAAAGGAAAATCATTAATAAACCAAGATAATAGCTATTCAGTTTTTACCACTGAGAACTTCGGCTTGAGGACATGATCGAACTTCCTGTTGTTTGCTTCCAAGTGTCCAGATTGGATTATAACCAATACATTTTCTTATTATTTCCATATAGTTCTATATTGTTGTGTGATTCGGCCCATTGAGTTAATGCCGGCTCTCAGAGCAAACCCATTGCCAGGGATCACTGTCTTAAAATGAGGGGTTGGCCATTTAAGACCGAAATCAGGAGAAATTTCTTCTTTCAGAAGATGGTAGATCTTTTAAATTCTCTCCTCTGGAAAGCTGTTAGGTCATAGACTTCGACTGGGTTCAAAGTGAGATCAATAGATTGTTGGATATTAGAAGAATCAAGGGGTATGGGGACAGTGCGGGAACATGGTGTTGAGGTGGAAGATCTGCCAGGATCTTATTGAATGTAGGAACAGGCTTAAGGACCAAATGGCTTGCTTCTGCTTCTGCTCCCATTTGTTAAGTTTTAATGTTCTTACGTTGAATGCTAACTGCAGTCTAAATCTGCTCCAGATGCCAATGAATGAACTATAAGCCAACAATCCACCTTTGTTCCATCCCGAAGACAACAGCTCAATAGCGTTCACACACAGGATGCTTCTGGGATGTCATCTGTGACCCTGTGAGCAGCACTCTACCTTTTATGGCAGATGGTCACAATTTCAAGTCCCAGGACCACATAAAGATGTAGATGACGATCCCAGCACAGTGGCTCCATAAACTTCCTAACATGCAACCTGTGATTTAAAGAGGTGCAACGCTACTTCAAATGAATTAAACAAAAACAAGAATTGCAGAGCCTCCATTAACCACATTTCTAAACATTAAATAAGGCCGTGTCTACTATCTTGGCAGGACACAAAAGACTCCATGACCACCACTCCAAAGAGCATAGGTATTCTCCAGTGTCCCAGCCAGTGTTCAGTCCCTTAACCAACACCTAAAACCATCTTACGTGGTCTTTTCACATTACAGTTTGTGGAAGTTTGCTGTGCACAAACTGGCTGCTGCAATGCCTGTATTACTACATTGAAAATATACCTGTTTGGTTGTGAAGCTGTGAAAAGCATTATGGAAATACAAGTCATAGGGTCATAGAAAGATACAGCATGGAAACAGGGCCTTTGGCCCACCAAGTCTGCACAATCATCAACCACACATTTACCTTCATCCTATATTAGTCCCTTTTAAATTCTCCCTACACTCTCCTCCAGATTCTACCACTCACCTACATACTAGGGGCAATTTTACAGTGGCCAATTAACCCACCAACCAGCACATTTTTCTTCTGGTGTCTGAACTTGCAAGTATAGTCAAACAGGTTTGATTCAACAATCTACCATGTATAATCAAAATACTATGTACTAAATTAAAGGGCACGCATATTTTAACTGCACTAGGTTATTTATTCATTTTTATGCTAGATTAATAAATGGGAAATATATTTTCTGATTGATTTTCTTTCACTTCCTTCAGGTTCTGGGGGACAGTTAATAGGCTTCAGCTTCAACTGGGTGGGGCGTATGAATCATAGAATGATATTGCACAGAGGGAGGCTGATTTGGCCCACCTTGCTTGTGCTTGCCTCTTAATAGAACATTCCAATCAATCCCAGTTCCCACTCTAGCCCTATACCCCTGTAAAGTTTCTCCATTTCAAGAATTTATCCAATTCCCCTTTAAAAGCCATCAGTGCATCATCCTATCAGGGATTGCATACTGGATTATAACAATTTCTCAATTTATAACAATATCTCAAATAAGAATGAGTCAGAGTACAGGAAGGACATAGAGACCTTAGTGACATGGCGTCATGACAACAATCTTTCCCTCAGTGTCAGCAATAACAAAACAGCTGGTCATTGACTTCAGGAAGCGGGGTGGTGCACATGCACCTGTCTACATCAACTGCTGAGATGGACAGGATTGAGAGCTTCAAGTTCCTGGGAGTGAACATCACCAATAGCCTGTCCTGGTCCAACCACATAGACGCCATGGCCAAGAAATCTCACCAGCATCTCCACAGGAGATTAAAGAAATTTGGCATGTCCCCTTTGACACTCACCAACTTTTATCAATGCACCACAGAAAGCATCCTATCCGGATGCATCACGGCTTGGTATGGCAACTGCTTTGCCTGGGACCGCAAGAAACTACAGACAGTTGTGGACACAGCTCAGCACATCATGGAAACCAGCCTCCCATCCAAGGGCTCTGTCTATACTTCTCACTGCCTCAGTAAAGCAGCCAGCATAATCAAAGACCACACCCACCTGAGACATTCTCTTTTCTCACCTCTCCCAACAGGCAGAAGATAAAAAAGCCTGAAAACACATACCACCAGGCTCAAGGACAGCTTCTATTCCACTGTTATAAGACTATTGAACAGTTACCTTGTACGATAAGATGGACCCTTGACCTCACAATCTACCTACGACCTTGCTCCTTATTGTCTGCCTGCACTGCACTTTCTCTGTAGCTGTGACACTTTACTCTGCATTCTGTATTGTTTTACCCTGTACTACCTCAATGCACTGTATAAAGAATTGATCTATATGAACGGTATACAAGTTTTTCACTGCACCTCAGTACAAGTGACAATAATAAACCAATTCCAAATTGCCGAGTGCAAAAAGATTCTCCTCTTTGTCTCTGGTTATTTTGTCAATCTGTAGATGAGCCAAGCAATCTTTCTTGTGTTCATAAACCAAACTTCATTTGGCCGGTATTTATTTCCCAACCCTAATTGCCCTTGAGAGGGTAACAGTGAGCTGCTTTATTGAACCACTGCCGTCCTTCTGGTGAAGGTGCTCCCCCATACTATTGGGTGGGGAATTCCAGGATGTAGACCCAGAGTTAATAAGGATATTATATTTCCAAGTCAGGATGGTATGGGACTTGGAGGGGAATCTGGAAATAATGGTGTTCCCCAGTGCCTGCTCTCCCTGTCTTTCTAGGGGTTAAGAGTTTGAGGGGTTGGAAGGTGCTGTCAATATAACCTTGGCGAGGAGCTGCAGTACATTTTGTAAATGCTACATATCACTGCCACTGTGTACTAGTGATGTAGGGAATGAATGTGTTGGTTCTGCATGGGATCACAATCCAGTGGGCTACTTTATCCTGTGTGGATTTAATGTTCCTAACAATTGTTGCATTTACACACATCCAGGCAAGTGAAGGGTTTTCGATCATACTCCTGACTTGAGCCTTGTAGGTGGTGAACCTTATAAATGTCTCGGGTGAGTGGGGTCTTTGATTATGTTGGCTGTTTTACCGAGGCAGCAAGAAGAATAGACAGAGTCCATGGAGGAGAGGCTGTTTTCTGTGATGTGCTGAGCCGTGTCCGCAACTCTCTGCAGTTTCTTGCGGTCCATGTCATACCAAGCCATGATGTATCCAGATAGGATGCTTTCTATGGTGTGTCTATAAAAGTTGGTAAGTGTCAAAGAGGACATGCCAAATTTCTTTAGTCTCCTGAGGAAGTAGATGTGCTGGTGAGCTTTCTTGGCCATGGCGTCTACTCCTCTGCGTTAGCTCAGTATTATATTTACAGTTGACCAGGACAGGCTATTGGTGATGTTCACTCCCAGGAACTTGAAGCTCTCAACCCTCTCCACCTCAGCAGTTGATGCAAACGGAAAGCCAGGGACTTGCTCAGGATGCCCAGCTCTGACCTGCTCTTTAGCCAGAATTTTAGAAGCCAAAGAGACAATTAACAACAAAAACAAAACTCCTTGGACTTGAGTTATTTTTAGAAACAGAAAAAAATTCCTGCCACTTACTATTTCAGACATTTCTAAACCTCAATAAAATGCACAGGTTACAGTATCGCACTTACAAGGAATTCACCCTTGTACTATTTCTCAATTAGTTTAAATCCTAATATATGGGGTGGGGCAAATGTGCTCAACATAACGTTCAAATCAATTTTGCAAACTACTCCTGACATTAGTAATGCATACCCCAGCCAGGATCCATACTAAATAGGCTGAAAAATATTAAAGAGACCATTCAACATGTTTGCAAATTCTGCTTTCAGGCCACAGTCTGTTAACAGGTCAGAGAGTACAAAGGTTAATCCTAAAGCATGAAGACTTACTGCAGCTATTCAAAAAACATTGAGAGGAATGATTAATGCAGTTACACCCACACTACCCCCTCCCTAACCCAAGTCACTGACCAGCGAAACCACACTCAACCCCGCCACCTCCACCCTCTTAGTTACCTTTCATATTCAACATTAGATCCTCACAAGTTAAGATTGGTTTGCATCCATTGACTAAAGCTGGCTCCTACATTAGGTGGATCGCATCTGCAAACTGTGTTAAAATGCACACATGCTCAGGTTAAAATCCAACTACGCGCCCCTTTCTGGAAAGGCACGTTGGTCTGCAACGTCACCAATCATAAGCTTACTTGACATTGTTTGGCTAATGGTTAATCTATTACAAGATGCAAAGTGGAGGCGTAATGGAGACAGCAAAAGAAATTTAAAAACTGTCATTACACTTTGCCTTATAATTGGTTCCCTGGTGTTTAAAGAGGGGAGAGAGGGAGAGAAAGAGGGGAGGGAGAGAGAAAGAGGGGAGGGAGAGAGAGAAAGAGGGTGAGAAAGAGAGAGAGAGAGAGAGAAAGAAAGAGAGAAAGAGGGGAGAGGGAGAGGGGGAGAGAGAGGGGGGGAAGAGAGAGAGGGGGGAAGAGAGAGGGGGGGGAAGAGAGAGGGGGGAAGAGAGGGGGGGGAAGAGAGGGGGGGGAAGAGAGAGGGGGGAAGAGAGAGGGGGGAAGAGAGAGGGGGGAAGAGAGAGGGGAAAGAGAGAGAGGGACAGAGAGAGGGGGGGGGAGAGAGGGGGGGAGAGAGGGGGGGAGAGAGGGGGGAGAGAGAGGGGGGGGAGAGAGGGGGGAGAGAGAGGGGGGAGAGAGAGGGGGGAGAGAGAGGGGGGAGAGAGAGGGGGGAGAGAGAGGGGGGGAGAGAGAGGGGGGGAGAGAGAGGGGGGGAGAGAGAGGGGGGAGAGAGAGGGGGGGAGAGAGAGGGGGGAGAGAGAGGGGGGAGAGAGAGGGGGGAGAGAGAGGGGGGAGAGAGAGGGGGGGAGAGAGAGGGGGGGAGAGAGAGAGGGGGGAGAGAGAGAGGGGGGGAGAGAGAGAGGGGGGGGAGAGAGAGGGGGGGGAGAGAGAGGGGGGGAGAGAGAGAGGGGGGGAGAGAGGGGGGGAGAGAGAGAGGGGGGAGAGAGAGAGGGGGGGAGAGAGAGAGGGGGGGAGAGAGAGGGGGGGGAGAGAGAGAGGGGGGGAGAGAGAGAGGGGGGGAGAGAGAGAGGGGGGGGAGAGAGAGAGGGGGGGAGAGAGAGAGGGGGGAGAGAGAGAGGGGGGAGAGAGGGGGGGAGAGAGAGGGGGGGAGAGAGAGAGGGGGGAGAGAGAGGGGGGGAGAGAGAGAGGGGGGAGAGAGAGGGGGGAGAGAGGGGGGGAGAGAGAGGGGGGAGAGAGGGGGGAGAGGGGGGGAGAGAGGGGGGGAGAGAGGGGGGGAGAGAAGGGGGAGAGAGAGGGAGAGGGAGGGGGAGGGAGAGGGAGGGAGAGGGAGAGGGAGAGGGAGAGGGAGAGGGAGTGGGAGGGAGAGGAGAGGGAGAGGGAGAGGGAGAGGGAGAGGGGGAGAGGGAGAGGGAGAGGGAGGGAGAGGGGGAGAGGGAGGGAGAGGGAGGGAGGGGGAGGGAGGGTAGAGGGAGGGAGAGGGAGGGAGGGAGAGGGAGGAGAGAGAGGGAGGGAGAGGGAGGGAGGGAGAGGGAGGGAGAGGGAGGGAGAGGGAGGGAGAGGGAGGGAGGGAGAGGGAGGGAGGACCAGTGGTGGGGCAAGAGGAAGAAAGACATGGCAAGGGGGAGAGTAGCGGGAGGGAGAGGAGGAGGTGAGGGGAGGGTGAGAGAAGGAGAGGGTTTGAGATAAGAGGAGGAGCAGCAATGCATAATTTTGGGCAGGTATTACTAATTGTCCTTCCCAATTTTGCTTAGCCTTTTTTTTAAGTAACAGAAAATACCCAGCACTGGCCAAACCAATGATAATAATTGAAAAAATACTCCCAAACTGTATCAAAATGATTCAAGCCCAACCTATTCCCTATTGCCCTGGAGAAGCTGCTATAAATGTGGTCACTATGTAATGCAGGAAATATGGCAGTCAATTTGTACACAGCAAGCACCCACAAACAGCATTGCGAAAGTGACCTGCCAACCACTTTTAAACATATTGATTAGAGATAAATATTGTCGAAGACAAGAGTAGAATATTTCCACTTCTGCTCTGAAAAACATTACAGTGGGAACTTTAACAACCTCCTGAACAGTCATACAGGGCCTTTGTTTGGCTTACCATTGAAAGAAGCTGCAACATATCCTCTGCAGTATACCTAGAGGACAGCACAGTGGTGCAGCTAGTATAGCTGCTGCCTCATAGCTCCAGTGACCCAGATTTAATACTGACCTTGGGTGCTGTCTCTGTGGAGTTAGCATGTCCTCGCTGTGACCACCTGGGTTTCCTCCCAAAGGATGGTAGGTTAATGGCCACCGTAAATGGTCCCTAGTGTGTAGGTAGGTTGTAGAATCTGGGGGGAATTAATGGGAATATACATCTTGTATATTAAAGATGGACTCTTGACCTCACAATCTACCTCCTTATGACTTTTCACCTAATTGTCTACCTACACTGCACTTTCACTGTAACTGTAACTCTATATTCTGCTTTCTACTTGTACTATCTCAGAGTACTTGCCTTGAGATGATCTGTATGGATGGCTTGCAAAATTAAGTTTTTCCATTGTATCTCAGTACATGTGACAACAATAAACCAGTACCAATGTTTGGAATTCCTAGTATACTTTTACTGCCTATTATTTCCAAGCAGAAGCCTGATGTGACCAACACTGTTTCAGTTCAGAGTTGTGTCTGCATACATTAGGATCTCAACAGTGGGGACTTTGTTACTGGGTTGTATCACAGTCACAGGGAGGGGCTCAGCTGACCTATCCACCAAACTACTTAAGTTCCATTCTTAAATAGAAGTATTAAAGAGAAGGTATTTTCCCTGTGTGCAGCACACGGTACTTATTCAGAATCAGAACAGCTAGTCTATCCTTTGCGCTATCCCCATAGCGCAGTATTTTTTTTATCCAAGTCATTACCCAACTCCCTCAAGACTTACAATTGAATCTGCTTCTGCCAATTTTACTATTCCTGATCATAAATCCCCGAGTTAAAAAAATTCTCCTAATTTCCTTCCTGTTTCGATTGCCAATTACCATAAACTTACATCGTTCATTCTCCTCCCAGCAAAAACAAGTGCTGCTGTTGACTTAGTACAATGCAATGATGCAATTAAAAACAAAGGTCTGATTTAGACTTTATAGCCTGCAATAGAAACCAAGGCATTAGATGTTATCAAACCTCAAAATGGAGGCATCTATATAAATTTATTTGAATCCAGGTGTTTATAGCTCTGTAAATTCCAGTCAAAATATTTGGAGAGATTAAATCCTCTACTTTTAACTGGTGATTTCATTCTCTAACGTGTCTCTATGTTTGATCTCACACCTCCTGCTGTAAGAGTCATTGTGTATTGCCAATGGCACAACAGCAACCTCCATTCATTTAGCACCTTTGCATCCCAAGGCACATCACAGGAGTAATATCAACCCTAAAATTACTCCAATCTATGACAGGAGATGTTAGGACAGGTGACCAAAAATTAAGTCAAAGGAACAGGTTTTAAGGAGAGCCTTTAAGGAAGAAAGAGAGATGGGGATGTTTGGGGGGGGGGAATTCCAAAGCTTGGGACACGGACACTCATCCCAATTATCAGCGAATAAAATTAACGATGACTAACGGGCCTTTATTATAGGGCCATGAGACATCAGAGTTCAGATGAAGGTTTCTGAGATAAGAAGGGGGCTAAGCAATATAAGGATAAAAATGTTAACATCAAGGCATTCCCAAACTGAGAGCCAGAGTAGGCCAACCAGCAAAGAGGTGATGGGGGAAGGATGATTTAGAGCAAATTACGATATGGGCAGCAGAGTTTTTCATGTGATCAAATTTACAAAGGGCGGTAAACCCTAGTGGCTGGCATGGTCTTGGAACAGTCAAGTTTGGAGGTTAAAATGTATCAGTGAGGGAATCACAAACAAACAAGGCCATGTTGTAAAATACTATGTAGAGCAAAGCTGAATTTATGAGATGAAAACCTTCTGTATGGAATGGCAGACAAAAGATAAAAGTCACACATTAGTCCTGGAGGTAACAGATCAAGAGTATAACTTGATAATGAAAAGGAAATAATTCAAGAAAGTCCATTGATAGAGAAGGCAATGAATTCAAATCTGTGTGGTGGATGGGGTATTGATGCTGCATTGAAAGCATGCAGACATCCTTTGAAAACAGGTGACTGTGCTGGAGGGTGTGATGCCATGAATTATATGGACCTGGACTTCAAGAGGTCAACCACAAGAAGTCCAAGTTTGGAAGAAACACCAGCTTGATCATTCTTCTACATTAATATATTAATGTAAGGTGTTGTCGTTATGGAAACATGTAACATTTTGATGGAGACACAAGAGACTGCAGATGCTGGAATCTGGAGCAACAAACAATCTGCTGGAGGAACTCAATGGGTCGAGCAGCATCTGTTGTTTGGGGGGGGGGGGGGGAGGAATTGTCAACATTTCAGGTTGAAGTCCTGCATCAGGATACAGTTACAGCAGAGTTCAATACATGTAGATTAAATGTTCAAACCAAATATTCAACTTCCTAAGTATGTACTTCCATTTAAAATCTACCCTCCATCTAAATAGAACACTTTGTTTTGTTTATTATTATTGTTTTGTGTACTGAGACACAATGAAAAACTTTAGTTAGCGTACCATTCGGACAGATAATACCATTCCTAAGTACATCGAGGTAGTATGAGGAAAACAGAATTACAATTACAAAGAAAGGCAGTGCAGGTAAACAAATAAAGTGCAATGGCCAGAACGAGGTAGATTTGGAGATCAAGAATTCATCTATAGCATATGAGAGGTTCGTTCAGGAATCTGATAATAGTGGGATAGAAGCTGTCCTTGAGCCTGGTGGTACATGCTTATGAGCTTTTGTATCTTCTGCCCAATGGGAGAGAGGAGAAGAGAGAATGACCGGGGTGTGAGGGGCCCTTGATTATGTTAGCTGCTTTCCCGAGGCAGCGAGAAGTGTAGATGGAGTCAATGGAAGGGAGGCTGGTTTTCATGATGAACTGGGTGACAATTACTAATCAATAATGATGGTGGCCTGCCCCCACATGTAGATATAGCAGCCAATTTCCATCAGTGCTGTTTGCTACCTAGGTTGCAGAGAGACAAAACATTCCATCTAATTTTAGATTCCAATGCAATTGATTTAATGCTTTCCATGCTGGAAGGACTACTCACTGAATGAATTTCATCATCACCAGCAGAGACGAGCATTTAGACTGTGTAGCCTTTAAAAGCCTCAAACTCCTCAGTGGCTCATCTTTGAAACAGGGCCAACAGATCTTATACTTCTGAGGTGGAAGGGACACCATAGAAATACTCTTGCATGAAAATACATAACTTGAAATACTTCAGCAAAATCTGAGATAGTTGATGGAGCCTCACATCAGGTTATATCGTCACTCTTAGCCATATTCTTCTAATCAATCCTTAAATAGAATTCAACAAACCTCATGCTTCACACACATACAACTTCACCAGAAGCCATAAATCTAAGATAATTATTAATAAACATGGGAATTCAAGCAAAACACTTTTTTTGTACAAACAAATGGTGAGAATGTGGAACACTCTCAAACATGATATGGTTCTGTTGTTGGTTTGTACACCCCTTGTTTCTTTTTATAGATCTATTACCCACCCAGTCCCTCAAAGCCTGTCCTACCATTCAACAGGATCGTGACTGATCTGTCCCAGGCCTCAACTCCTCTTCTCTGCCAGTTGCCCATGGATCTCAATTCTCTGATCTTTCAAAAATGTATCTACCTCTTCTTTACATACCTCCAGTGATCTAACCACCACAATCCTCTGGGGTAGAGAACTGCAGAGATTCACCGCTCTCTGTGAGAAGAGATTCCTGTAGACCTCAGTTTTAAGTGACTCTCCCCTTATCTTATAACAATGTTCCCTTATTCGAGACTCCTCCACCAGTGGAAACACCTGAATTTTTACCAGGCGTCTCAAACATTTCCCAGCTTTGAAGAACGATCATTGACCTGAAAAGTTAGACACAAGAGATTCTGCAGATGCTGGAAACTGAAGCAATACACAAAAAGTGCTGGAGGAACTCAGCAGGTCAGGCAGCATCTATGGAGGGAAATAAACAGTCGACATTTCGGGCCGAGACCCTTCATCAAGACTGGAAAGGAAGGCGGCAGAAGCCAGAATAAGAAGGTGGGGGGAGGGGGAGGAGCACACGCAGGCAGAATATAGGTGAGTTCAGGTGAGAGGTGAGTCCCGGTGAGAGGAGGAAGGTAGTGGGTGTGGGAGGGGGAGAATATGTAATAGGCTGAGAAGTGATAGGTAAAGGGCTGAAGAAGGAGGAATCCGGTAGGAGAGGGCAGTGGACCATGGAATAAAGGATGGTGGAGGGGAGGAGAGGAGATGGGCAGGTCATCAAGGCTGGGGAAGGGAGCCATAGAAATAAGGAAAGGCAGAGGAGTTGGGGGGGGGGGGGGAGGAAGAAAGAGAAGGGATGGAATTGATGTTAAGGCCATCAGGTTGGAGACTCCCAAGGCGCAATATGAGGTGTTGTTCCTCTCTTCACAAAGGCAGACTGACTGACTGAACATCTCCAGGCACTTGAGCAGATGAAGCAAAGGGAAGCAAAAGTGAGGACACAAGGAAGGGTCAGAAGTGTATTCAGATGAGACAAGAAGAAAAGCAGTAAGAGGCAGTTAACATGGACACTAACAGCCAGTACACACCAGAGGGGCAAAAACACAAACAAACAGAAGTGGAATAAAATGCTAAACTTACATAATGTTCACTATATAAAGTTGCACCACTGCCAAAGTATGAGACTTTTCTTTGCAATAACAATTAGAACTCAAAAGGGTCATGAACTCTTTTAAAAAATAAGTAGAAATTACAGTATCAGAGTGCACCATCTGTAACTGTCTTTTCCTCAGAGTATATGGCTGGCTGGCATTTGATTCTTCTATTGGTGTCCCAGACAGACTGCCAGAGTACTTTAGAACCAGAATGTGTGTCAGAGGTCACAGCTCATTGAACTTCATAAAAACACACCAGCAAACTCATCAGATTCCCGGGTACTCCCATGTGTATACTACTTGTCATACTGACTTACACTTGGATCTCAAGGCTCGGTGGAAAAAAATTGTATCCAAATTTAAATTTTTAAATTTTTTTTTAAGGTGGTGTATAACTGGCAATTTTAGACTGGCCACAGATCCTGGTATTTAATTCCAGGATCTGGAATACTGCCCCGGTACTTCCCATTTTATTTCACAACAAGAAATCGAGGTATGACCTCCAGAAAGCTATCAGGGATGCCAAGAGGCAATACTAACTCAAAAATAGAGCCCCTGACCAGCCGTCAGCTATGGCAGGGCTTCCATGCCATAACAGGCTACAAGACGAAGTCGGCCTGCGTTTTGAACAGAAGGGAAGTGGACTGTCACCATCCACCCTGACAGCCACCAATGAAGCTGAACCTGTGATCACAGTGGAGGACATAAGATCAGTCTTCCGGAGAGTGAACACAAGGAAAGCACCTGGCCCAGATGGTGTCCATGGCCGTGTGCTCAGATCTTGTGCTGATCAGCTGGCAGAAGTATTTGCGGACATACTTAACCTCTCCCTGCTTCAATCTGAGGTTCCCACCTGTTTTAAGAAGACCACTATCATCCCGGTACCGAAGAAAAGCGAGGTAACATGCCTCAATGACTACCGACCAGTGGCTCTGACATCCACCATCATGAAGTGCTTTGAGAGGTTCGTCACGACACACATCGACTCTAGCCTGCCAGACAACCTGGACCCATTGCAATTCGCCTATCGCCGAAACAGGTCTACAGTGGATGCCATCTCCCTGGCCCTATATTCAGCTCTGGAGCATCTGGACAGTAAAGACACCTACGTTAGACTATTGTTTATTGACTACAGCTCTACCTTCAATACAATAATCCCAAGTAAGCTTGCCACAAAACTCTGAGACCTAGGACTCAACATCTCCCTCTGTAACTGGATCCTTGACTTTCTAACAGACCGCAATCAGTGAGGATAGGCAACAATACCTCCGGCACGATTATTCTCAACACTGGTGCCCCACAAGGCTGCGTCCCCAGCCCTCTACTCTACTCCCTATATACTCATGACTGTGTGGCCAGATTCTGCTCTAACTCCATCCACAAGTTTGCAGATGATACCACCGTTGTAGGCCGTATCTCAAACAGTGATGAGTCGGAGTACAGGAAGGAGATAGAGAGCTTAGTGGAATGGTGTCATGACAACAACCTTTCCCTCAATGTCAACAAAACAAAAGAGCTGGTCATTGACTTCAGGAAAGGGGGCGGTGTACATGCACCTGTCTACATCAATGGTGCTGAGGTCAAGAGGGTTGAGAGCTTCAAGTTCCTGGGAGTGAACATCACCAACAGCCTGTCCTGGTCAAATCATGTAGAAGCCACGGCCAAGAAAGCTCACCAGCGCCTCTACTTCCTCAGGAGGCTAAAGAAATTTAGTTTGTCCCCTTTGACTCTCACAAACTTTTACAGATGCACCATAGAAGGCATCCTATCTGGATGTATCACGGCTTGGTACAGCAACTGCTCTGCCCAGGACCGCAAGAAACTGCATAGAGTTGTGGACACAGCCCAGCGCATTACAGACACCAGCCTCCCCTCCTTGGACTCTGTCTTTACCTCTCGTTGTCTTGGTGAAGCAGCCAGCATAATCAAAGACCCCACCCACCCAGGACATTATCTCTTCTCTCCTCTTACATCGGGTAGAAGATATAGGAGCCTGAAGGCAGGTACCACCAGACTTAAGGACAGCTTCTACCCCACTGTGATAAGACTATTGAATAGTTCCCTTATACAATGAGATGGACTATGACCTCACGATCTACCTTGTTGTGACCTTGCATGTTATTGCACAGCACTTTCTCTGTAGCTGTGACACTTTACTCTGTACTGTTATTGTTTTTACCTGTACTACATCAATGCACTCTGTACTGACTCAATGTAACTGCACTGTGTAATGAATTGACCTGTACGATCGGTTTGTAAGACAAGCTTTTCACTGTACCTCGGTACAAGTGACAATAATAAACCAATAGGGTATCAGTAGGGTGGTCCCTGCTATTACAGCCACAAGCAGTGGAAATGCCACTAATTTAAACAACCTCCCTCTCTCCCCTTCACACTCCAACAGCTCAAATGAAGTGTGGTGTGGGAAAGGGCAACATTTTCTTTGCCAATAGCAGCCAAGAGATAGGTGCCCAGAATATATGCCCTGTTCAGCACATTAGCCAGAGTTTGCTGGACTGTTATCTCCAGGTGAGTCCTCTTAGACTTACTTCTGTGTCCTTTAACTCAAAAAAAAAATTTGCTCATAAGGCTGCCAAGAGTGTGAGCAGCTAAAAATGTAGCGATAGCAACAAAGTCCAGGCTGCTATAACCTCAGTGAATGGTAGTAACAAGAGTTCAGCTCCTCAGCCAATGAGATTTCAAGGTTTGAGAAAGAAAGGAAAAAATAAAATGAATTAAAGTCAAATAAGATGCAGAAAGGGAAATAAAGTGAAGAAAAGAAAGATGAGGTCATAGAAGAGAGAATGCAAAAGAGAAATAAACAGGATATTTTTTTTAAAAAAACCTACACACTTACAAAATCACATCAAGTTTTTCTGAAGGAATCAACATGCTTTTATTTAATGGTCTTCAGACAAGAGTGCTCATTAACAAATTCCCTTCTGCTCAGGCAGTCCCTTATGGTTGAGGATGACTTCTTTCCCCTTCATTTCTGAGGAATGGGAAATGCCGTGTCATTTCCTTTCTAGGATAGATGTTGCACGCCAGGTACCACGTGGTCTGGACAGAGCAAGGTCCCTGACCAAGATGACTGGAGTCCAAATCCTTCTCCACCAGCTTTGCGCACATGAACATGGAGGCACACAGACATGACATAATCCTGCCCATGCCTTTTTCCTCAGCCCCCTGCCCCACCCTTCACAAACCCTTGCCCTTAGCACTCCTACATTAAATATCATAACAATAGAAGTACATATAGCTTTACAGTTACTAGAAATAATACATGGCGAGCTTAATGGATTATTAATTCACAAATATGGGAAACTCTGGAAGGAGGATAAGATGTTCACTGCAAAGCTGGCAGTGGAGTTAAAGAAATCAGTACTTGCACCTCACACTACGTTTCTGTAATTCAGCCTGCAGTTTGTGTTCTTTTAAAATAGCGACCACTCACACATCAGCACTGCTAAGCTCTGGGTTCTTTTAAGACCCCCGCAGCACTTCTGCAACAACAGCAATATTGCAATACAAAGAGTTAATACATACACACCTTAAAATGAACAACTCCAGCTCCGCAGCAATGCCATTGTTATGTCCTTCCATCAAATCAACATACCAATGTGAATCAGGAGATCATAACTCACCTCAGAATCATATTTATTCCCTGCCTGCTACTGCAAGCCTGAACTCCTTGGCAGCCAATGTACCACAGATACATGTAAACTGTACATTTTTACTTCATTCCAGCTATAAACAACGCCACTCTATTCACACCATCAGCACGCCAGCATTTATATAATGTCTTTGGCAATAGTAGGTCAGCCCATAGAACTGTAGAGGAGCATTATCAGCTGCAGCACTCTATGCCCCAGAGTCTGAAGACTGAGTTCAGGACTCTCCTGCATTTTAAAATCCAGGTTGATGCCCCAAGTGCAGTACTGCACTGTCAGGAGGTAATGTCATTCGAGGCCCCATGGTTTCTCTCAGGTGATTGTAAATGGTGCCACTATTACAAATAAATCAACAGAGGAGATGTCCCCCAACAATGTGGTCAATATTGATCACTCATGTAATATAATCAGCTAAAATAATGTGGCCATTATCACATGGGACCTTGCTGTGCACAAATTTGCTGCTGCATTTTATGCACTTCAACAGCACTTTATCGGATGTGTAGGGCTTTGGGAAGGCATTAGAGAAATGAAGATCCTTTATTCTGAAGATGCAAGAGACTGCAGACATTGGGATCTGGAGCAACAAACAAAATGCTGGAGGAAATCAGTGGGTCGGGCAGTGTCTGGGGAGGAAAATGGACAGTTGACATTTCGGGTTGAGACCCTACATCTGGATTGAAAGATAGAGGGGAGACGGCCAGTGTAAAGTTGGTGGAGGGAAGTGGTGGAGCAAGAGTTGGCGAGCGATAGGCGAGTCCAGGTGAGATGGGATGATTGGCAGATGGAGGCTGGGAGGTGATAGGTGGAGGCAACAAAGGGCTGCAGATGGTGGAATCTGATAGGAGGGGAAGGTGGAGCAAGGAATCAAATAAGGGAAATGGGCAGATGGGAACAGTGGGGGGAGGGTATCCAGTGGGAGGAGTGTATGGGTGACAGACAGATGGAGTGGGTGGAGGAGGGGGAAGAATGGGAAGGAAAAGGGGGTGATTGGAGCTGGGGTGAGTGTTGGAAGAATGGGGTAGATCAGGAGGAGAGAGTAAAGGGACCGAGGGCGAACAGTTCACCTTAAATTGGAGAATTCAATGTTCACGCCGTCGTGTTGTGGACTATCCAGGCAGAATGTAAAGTGCTGTTCCTCTGGTACCTCCTTTATTCCGAGTCATATGAGGTGGCATCAGGGCTGATGACCAAGAGTTTGTTTAAACCCGTAGGTTTTAAGCAGCATCTTAAAGGAGAAGAGATGGGAAGAGAGGCAGAGAGATTTAGGGAGAGAATTCCAGAGCGTGGGGCCCAGAGAGCTGAAGGCACGGCTGTCAGTGGAGATGCGATGGATTGCGAGAACTTGGAAGACCACTGGGGAAGAGGCATGCTATTTGAACACAAGGACAAGAATCTTAAAATGGAGGCATTGCCGGACTGCCAGCCGATATAACTGTGGGATCTACTGGACAATTGTGAATGCGACTTAATGAGAGTTAATACTGGCAGCAGCATTTTAGTATGTGCCAATTATCATGGAGTGTGATAGGTGAGAGATCAGCTAGAAGTAGCCAGGCCTTGAGGTAAGAGGGACATGAATGGGATACATACAGCGCAGCAGTGTACTACTGCAAATGTCTGAGAACAGATACAACGAAGGCTTTGCATATATATACTACAAACATATCCACAGCAAACAGTGGCAGAAACCAGAGTGCTGGCGTTATGCACCCAATACAAACTGACAGGCACGAGAGAAGGAACATTGTTCTTGTCTATGTCGATAAGGCCACTACAAGAAGACGGGAAAACCCAGCACTGCCTCCATCAAATTTCACAGCATTTCCAGTAAAGCAGAGGTCACTGCACTTGACCAGATGCTTGTGGGATCAATCCATATGCTCTGGGACTACACTTAGCTACATCACAGATCATTTATTACTAAACAGTTTCCATCACCAATTCCCTAGAAACACTCCTGCCAATCATTTAGATAAACAGTCTGATCACAAAGGACAATGCATTGTTGACTAAGTTCAATGGGGCCAGAACACAGAACTATACTAGAGAATAGGAGCAGGAGAAGGCCATAGCCTCCTCAAGGCCTGCCCAACTCTTCAATATGATCATAGTGATCTATGCTGGCCTCAAATTCTCTTCTGTGCCTCTTGCATGTAGTCCTCAATTGCCCGACCCTTCCAAAATTTTGTCTGACCAAACACAAGCCTTTGTGGTAGAAAATTTCCAGGGATCATCATCGTCTATGAGAAGAAACTCCCAGCACCTCATTTTAAATGACCGCCTGTTATCTTATTTCCGATCTTTTCAAAACATTATCTATTCCTCTTTAAATACCTCCAGTGAACTAGCCTCGACAACCCTCTAGAGAATCCCAGACATTCACCACCCACTGCAAGAGGAGAAGCAGCTAATCAAAAATTGTGTGAGATCCTCCACCTAATGGGCTCAGAACTACAAAGAGATAAAGACCTGTAGTGTGGTAGCACTGTAGTTTAGTTACTGGCCTAACATCCAAAGGTCAAAATTATTGACCTGGACACAAGAGTTTGAATTGCACTGCAGCAGCTACCGAATTTAAATAATTTTTGTTAAAAAATCTGGAACAAAAAGCTAGAATCAGTAATAGGAATAGTGAAGTGCCTGCGTTGTTGCCACAACCCACAGAGCACACTCAAGTATAAATTTAAACCTTTCCTGACCAAATCCAAACCCAAGTCCAAGATGACCTCAACAAATCAAAACAGAACCCCAGGCTGACCTCAGCCAATCCAAATAGAACCCAGGCCAACCTCAGCCAATCCAAACAGATCCCCGGGCCAACCCTGGCCAATCCAAGCAAAACCCAAGCTAACCACAGCCAATCCAAACTCAACACAAGTCCACACTGGCCACGGCCAATCCAAACCCAAGCCGGTTGTGGCCAATCCAAACAAAAGCCAAGCTGACCGTGGCCAATCTGAACAAAAGTCAAGCTGACTGTGGCCAATCCAAACTCAACACGAGTCCAAGCTGACCGTGGCCAATCCAATCTAACATATGCCAACTGTACCCAGTCTAAACCAAACCGAAGCTGATCATGGCCAGTCCAAACCAAATCTGAACTAATCATGGTCAGTCCAAGCCTGACCCAAGTTCAAGATGACCAAGGCGAATCCAAGATCGTACTGAGCTGACCTCAGCCAGTCCAAACCTGACCCAGGTCGAAGGTCTTGGAATTCTGTTTTGATACTCTACCCAATCCTGACATATATGATCATGTTACCTTGGGTCAGGTTTGAGTAGCAGGGTTCAGGGTGGAAGGGCTGTACTTTGGTTTGGGGCCCCACCAGTTTGGCAGCTCTGCCATGGGCATTACTGCAGGAACTGCCCTCAGGAACCTTTCCCCAAGGTGCTCCACTTTCTTGACTGCCTGGCTCCGGCCACATTCCAGCCCCACTTTCACTGTGTTTCCAAACTGACCCAGTCTGGACATAACACAACTCCAGGCCCATCCTTGTGGTTGAACCCAAACTGGTCTCTAAAATGGTTGAACTAACCTCTTGTGTGGGGGTGGGGGGGGCACCACTTCTTTTGCGATGATTCTTAAATCCCTCCCCTCTGCTTACTGATCTCTTTATCAGTGGGAAGTACTTTTTTCCTCATTTGTTCTATCAAAACCTTTCATAATTTTGAACAGCTCTGTTTATTCCTAAAAGGTAAGAAATTTGTTAACAAAAGTCAAAGGTCAAATCTAGGATAATCTTCAGAAGGAACCCAAACGGAGATGCTGTTGCTGCTGAACTCTACGGTGTGCTTCAAACTTGATGGTTTACTGGTCCCCTTCCCCGACACCTTTACCATTCCTTCCCTCCAATGTGCCACTCAATTAAAAAGACAATCAGCTGAGGCAAATGCATACACCTCATTTAGTGTCACCACCCCTGGATTAAGAATGGCAGCAATACCTGTCCCTGAACACTACTGGCTCCTATTATAACTGCAACATGAATTAGTATAACACCATCAACCTGGTAAAATGTCTACCAGTGCTTCATTGGAGTTTTTAAACAAAAAACGATCATAGAAGATATGAAGGCAGTTGACCTAAGGTTTCGGCATAGAGTCAAGCATTAAGCAGCAACTTTAAAGAGTAAGGGGAAAGGAAGAGAGGTTTTAGTGTGGCCACTCCGGAGCTTGTAGCTTTAGCGGCTGCTGGTATGATCACCAATGGTGAAGCATTGGCAACTGGGAATGTGAGAGAGGCCAGAATCGGAGAAGCACAGAGACACAGGTCAGGATGTTATTAGAGACATGTGGAGGAGCCAGGGCACGGAGGGATTTGAAAATGAGTATGATTCTTTAAAGATCAAGATGTTGCTTAACCAGGAGTCATTGAGCACCAGTCAGTCAGGTTGTTTTTATTGGATTACAATGTCTGGGCATCTGATGAGGGCAGTAAATGTTCCCACAACCAAATAATCTGTTGATACCACCAAAGATTCATGTGGACTGCAGGTAATTGGGTCAAGACTGCAGACCAATGGAACCGCAGCCTTGTAATGAAGTCATAGATCATACAAGTCAGTCCCTTCAGGAATGTAGTCCATTCGGCCCAGACAATCAACAAATCCTATTATTCCTTTCTCACTGGTGTGCTTATCCAACTTCCCCCTTTAGTTCATCTGTACTGGTCAATTTAACTACTTCATGTGGTAGCAAGTTCCACACATCCAGGAAGTTACAGAAAATACAGTCAAGATATAATTAAGCAAAGCTGTTTTATATCCTTCTGTCAATTAGGAACAATAGATGCCAAATGGTCAACAATAGCCCATCAAACAAGAGTATCTTCTGATGAAATCTGCTTTGGAAAAATTACAGATGTGGAGATTGAAGTCAGTGTTACTTTGAAAGTTGCACTTAACTATTACCAATGTGTTGTACAACTGAGAGGAATCTGATGTTTAAAACTCCCCCATCTACAAACAGACTTGGCTATGCCTCTTGCACTTTGCCAAATTCTCAGTGCAGGTGTCCAAAGTCAATGGATGAGCCTTAGAAGGAAGAATTATTTTGCATTTTAATAAGGTTTCACTGCAAAATTGCAACACTTAAAAATAAAATTCTGAACAAATCTCAGTTAAAAGATCTTTATACTGCCTTCACTCACTCCCTCCCACTACCATTCCCCCTTATAACCTAAAGCCACTTAAACAATATCTGTAAATCTGAAGTTGGAGAGAATCAAAAACTGATGTGCAACACATACTCTTCTCACACACACGCACTCTTCACAATACAGGCTGAATGCAGAGATGAAGCACAAATGCCATTTACTCTGGAGATTGGCAAACCTGTCAGGAAAGTGAACAAGAAGAACCCATCTCCATCCCCACATGAAGAATTTACACCAGGGGCTGGAAGGCTATATACATTTATAATAGGAGTGCACAGGAGAGTTGGAATGCCAAAAATAATCATACAGGGTATAAGAGTAATGAGTTAACAATCCACTGAAAGCACAGACTAATTGCTTCACATTTTCCCTGAATGTGTGTGGCAGATTAACTGAACATTTTAGTAAAACAAATCCAAGGATTATTAGACAGTCTCATGCAGATTGTAGGATGAAGTATCTCACCATACAGGTAAAAGTGTCTCTCTTGAATGCAGTTTCTCCCTTACACAATATAGAATGTGGCAGACGTTAATAGAATTCATGATGAGCAGCTTCATCTGCACTGCACCAGACACAGACACACATGCACACAGTACTGAGGCAGAAAGGGTTCACATGCAAACAGCAGTGGAATCAGGGTCTCAATTAGCTTCAGGTTAATTGCTTGAAGTGTCATGGCACAAATGGATGGGAAACACCCCGTGGATTACTCATAAATGGTGCCGCAAATCAGCAGAGGCTGATCCCAGGGGCAACGCTGCCTCATAGCTTCATTGTGGAATTTGCACCACCCCCTCAAGCTGCTGGGAAAGGGCAGGCCCATGAGTGATTTTCAGCACATTCCCTGAATACAACTGGCCAAAAAAACCAGAATGCTTCAATGAATAACCAGATGCTGTATTATACATGAACTTTTAACCAGTGTATAACTGAAAGAAAGTCACAATTCTCTCAGAGTTATTATCAGTCACACAAATAACTTTATAGAGTCATAGAGCCATATAGCACAGAAACAGGCCCTTTGGCTCACCAAGTCTATGCTGACCACCCAGCATCCATTTTATTCTCCCCACATTCCCACAGCTCTCCCAAAATTCTACCACTCACCTAATCACCAGTCCCAATGCAGGATTTCGACCTGAAACGTCAACAATTCTTCTCCTCCTTCCCCACCCCCCAGCACCATTTTTACCTGTATGGTGAGATACTTCATCCTACAATCTGCATGAGACTGTCTAATTAACCTTAAATAAAATGTTCAACCCGCTGAGTTCCTCCAGCACATTGTGTGTAGTTAAGCACTATGGGCATTTACAGTGGCCAATTAACCTACCAAACTGCACGTCTTTTCAATGCGGGGAAAAAACTGGAGTACATTGAGGAAACCCACGTGGTCACAGGTAGAATGTGCAAATTCCACACAGACAAACCCAGGGTCAGGATTGAACTTGAATCACTGGCGAGAGAGAAGCTCTACTTGCTGCACCAAAGTGCCGCCACACTTATGGTGCACTTAAAGTGAATGAAATGGTTGCTGAGAGAAGTTAGTGAGAAAATTGCTGAGATCCTAACCAAAAATTTCTATACAGAGGCAGTGTGTAAGCACAGCAAAATTACAAATGTTAAATTAGTTGGTCTATAGCCACTGAGAAACCTAGTTTAAGCTCAATGGTAGGAAAAGGTCCAGAAACAATAATCAGAGACAGAATTTGCAGTCACTTGGAGTCACTGATAAATAGTACGAAACAGGCCCTTCGGCCCAACTTCTCTGTGCTGACCAAGTGGCCTAACTGAGCTAATCCCATTTGCTTGCATTTGGCCATATCCCTCTAAACCTTTCCTATTCATGTAGTGCCCAAATTCCTCTTAAATGTCATAACATTTCACTTGGACGAGAGTGGATTGATTAGAAAAAGGCAATGTGTATTGTTAAATGCAGATTGTAACTCCACAGAGATTTTGATGAAGTAACAGCGATGGTCATGCAGCTGATGTAGAGTAAATGGACTTTGAGAGAGTGGTTGAAAAGTTGTTACAGAATAGGCTTGTCACTATGATTGAAATCCATTAAATAAAGAGGCTGCAAAAGTATGGATGGAAAATTGGCCCAGTTACAGGAATCAGAGAGTAGCAGTGGGAGGTCCTTCATCAGACCAGAGGGAAGTGTACAGCGGAGATCCCCAGGGTTGGAACTAGAACCATTGGTTCTCATTATATACTTTAATGACTTGGATTTCAATGATTGGGCAGCAATTTCCAAATCTGCAGATGACACATTTGGAGGTGTAGCAAACTGCAAGGAGGATATCATAGATTTCAAGGAGATATGGATGGGGTGGCAGAATGGGTAGATGAAATTTAATGATGAGAAATGTGGTGTTAGTAGGGAGACTGAAAGAGGCAATGTAAACCAGAAAGCACAGCTGTAATGGGGATACAAGAACAGAGAGATCCGAGAGTATAGATGCATTGTGGTAGGGCAGGTTGAGAAGGGGATCCTTGGCTTTATAAACGGAGGCATGGATTACAAGAGCAAGGAAGTCATGCTGACCCTTTATAAAGCTCCACTCAGTTGTGGATGTACCATTGTGTCCAAATCTGGGTGCCACACTTTAGGAAAGAGGTAAAGGCTTTCAAAAGGGTGCAGAGGAGATTTACCAAAAATAATTCCAGGGATAAGGGACTTTAGTTCTGTGAAGAGACTGCAAAAGGGAGCATTGTTATCCTTGGAACAGATGATTTCCAAGGGAATCCGATAGAAGCATTTAAAATCATAAAGGACATAGAGTAGGAACTGTTCCCATTAGCAGAGAGGTCAAGGTGAATGAATGAACTAAAATGGACATAGGAAAAATTCTTCTACACAGATTGTGATGAAGGTCTGGAATGCATTGCTGGGGGAGTAACGCAGACAGATTCAATTGTAGTGTTCAAAAGGTAGCTGGATAAGTATCTAAAAGCGAAAAAATTGCAGGGCCACGGGTAGAGGGCAAGGGAGTGGGAGTAGCTGGATTGCTCTAAAATAGAGCTGGTATAAGCCAAATGGTTTCCTTCCATACTATAACAGTTCTGTGAAATATTCAATGCAACATTGGAAAAGTTAAATCTTTATTATTAATTCAGCATTTGGCTATCCACTGTAACGTCTGTAAGATTAAAATTATGCAGAACATTTTTTTCATGTAACCAAAAAAATAGAAGTCTTACACAGAGGGAAAATAAAAACTGCAGATGTTGGACATGCAAAATAAAAACAGAAAATACAATGGGCTCCAATCCAACCTTGAGGAACAGCACCTCATCTTCCATCTAGGCACATTGCAGCCTTCTGGACTAAGCACTGAATCCTACAACTTCAGGCAACTGTCACTGTCACTGTCACTCTGGTTTTACATTACTGGAGACATCCCCTCCTCCCCCACCCTCCCTGCAGTTTATCAAGCTGAAATGGGTGATTAAGGATGAATCCAGTCTTGCAATTGGCAGATCTTGCAAGTGACACAATTTTTGGTTTGAAGCTTTAAATTTTCAAACAGATTTCTCTCAATCCCCTGCTGTAATTTGCATCATTTGTGGAAATAGGACAGAACATTGACAATGGGGAAAAGAAAACCTTACCATAGATGGCTTGGAGGGAGAAGGTAATAAAAATAGAGACTATTTGTAATCCTTGAAGGTCCCAAAAGGCTTTACAGAAAATGAGGTTCCCCTTGAATTGAAGATTATTATTGCAATGTAGGAAATGCACAGAAAACTTGTGTACTATAAATCTCACAACCAGCAATGTAATTATGATGAGATAATATGTTTTAATAATATTGATTAACAGTTAAATATTGGCCAGGGCATTAGGGAGAACTCCCCTGCCCTTCCATGTTCTTTTACATTTGAATGAAGAACAGATGGAACATCTCATCCAAAAGACAACAGCATGGAGCCCACTTCTATGTAGAAGTGCATGCCTAGATCTTTGTGAACAAATTTCTGAATAGAAACTTGGACTCTCGATCTTCTGACTCAGGAAGGGTGATCATCACTAAGCCACTATTGTCATTAGACATTATGTACCCCTTTCAATTCTGTGCACTGAATGATATGTCTTCCTCCTGAAGCTACCTCTAGCTCTAATGAATGTAAAATTCAGAAGGTGCTAGTTCAATGGAGATCCTAACCCTCTCTCGACCTCCACCAGTGTTCTGGCAAACATTTATACCTCAGTTAATATTTCTTAAAATATATGGACATGTAAGTGAAAATCAAACAAAAACAGAAAATGCTGGAAATACTCACCAGGCCAGGCTGCATTTGTGGAAAAAGAGACTGAGTTGACATTTCAGGTCGGAGACTGTTTGCCAGAACTAGGAAGAGACAAAAGAAGCTCGTTAAGCTGCAGGGAGGGTGAGGGATGGGGTGTCTCTGTCTACATTCCTTTGAAGGGTCTCAACCCAAAACGTCGACTGTCCATTTCCCTCCACAGATGCTGCCTGACCCGCTGAGTTCCTCCAGCAGTTTATACTCCAGATTCCAGCATCTGCAATCTCTTGGGTCTCTATATTCTTTTGTTTATGTTCTTGATCTTTAACTGTTCCCATTCAGTCATTGACCCAATAAACTTATTTACAGCATGGTCACCTGGTTTTACCCTATCAGAGATGTCCCCCCTCTCCCACCCTCTCTAAAGTTATCAAGCTCCTTTCATCTACTTTTCAGTTCTGATGAAGGGTCTTCAACCTAAAATGTTAACTCTGTTTCTCTTCCCACAGATATAGCCTGACCTGCTGAGTATTTCCAGCATTTCTGATTTTTTTCTTGCATGGAGGAAGACCGTTGCGTCTAAACTTGCCGTTGTTCATTTAGTCCTACTCTGCACATTTGGCACATTCCTGTAAACTTTTATTCCTTCCCCCCCGCCCCCCACCCAAGTACTCATCCAATTGTCTTTTGAACTGGAAATTTATTACTTCTGATTTTGCTTCCACTGTCCTTTCGGGTAGTACATTCCAAATAAAAATAACACTTCATTGTACAAAAGGCAAGTTTTAAAATAGAAACTGTGCAAATTTTCAATGTTGGTTTTCCTTCTAAATAGAGAAAACAGAACTCATGACTAAGTGGTGAGACATTGGCAGTGCAGACTTTGCAATCGCTGTTAATTTCCCCTCGCACTATCTCAACAAAGGTCATGGTGTAAGGCCTGAGCCCTGAGCTGTACTTGATTTACTGCTACATTTCATGAATACATTCCACAGATCAAACAGGTGGATAGAGCTCCCTGGTGTAACAGTACAATCTTGCATTGAGCCCTCAGGGCTACATTCAGGTTGGAAACTTGGAGTGGGAGGTCATTCAGTTCCTCAACAATGTTTTACCATTTAATGAGATCAAGCCAGATCAGTGATCTAACTCCACATACCCTTTGCCCCATGTCCCCAGCTACCATTGGTTAATTAAAAGCTATCACTCTCAGGTTAAAAATTAGCTGGAGTCAATTGCCATTTATGGAAGACTTCCAAATTTCAACCACTCCCTGTGCATAGATAGGTTTCCTAGTCCAGTACAAATTTTTAGACTCTGCCTCATAATCCAAGACCCTCTAGCCAGTAGAATTAGTTTCTCTCCACCTTATCAATTCTCCTTTGAATCTTGTAAACTTATCCTTCTGCATTCCAGCTCCAGTTTCTGTAATATCTCCTTGTAACTAAACCCTTGGTGTTCATAAATAATTCTGGAAAATTTCAATGTGAAGGGGGTGAGGTTAGTGCCATCATTAGCTTGACCCACTATAAAAATAAAGATGTGATTCAGACTGGTGTAATCCTGATCTATGCCAATCCTGCACAGTGATCCAGTGGTTACTGATGCTGGTTCACAGTTTGAAACACCAGGGTTCGATCCTGATCTCAGGTGATGTCTGTGCAGAGTAGCATGTTCTCCGCATGGGTTTCCTCTGGTTGCTCCAGTTTCCTCCTACATCCCAAGAATCTTTTATTCTGATTTTCTCAAAATTCTTTATGACATGGAAGGAGGCCATTCAGCAAATCAAATCTATGATAAGAACACAAGGAAATAAGAGCAGGAGTAGACCAGCAAGCCCCTCAAGCCTGCCCCACCAATCAATATGATCATAGCTGATCTACACTGACATCAACTCCTCTACTGTGCCAATTCCCAGTGGCTGTTAATTCCCTGACCTTTCAAAAATATATTTACCTTCATCTTAAATACCTCTACTGATCTAGTCTCCACAACCTCCTGGGATAGAGAATTCTAGAGATTCAGCACCTGTTGTGACAAGAAATTTCTCATCTCTGTTTTAAACGCCCCTCGTCTTGTAACCACGTCCCCTCATTCGAGATTCTCACACTGGTGAAAACATCTCAACATCTACCCCCTCAAGATCTTATATGTCTGAATAAGGTCACCCCTCATTCTCCAAAGAGTGCAGAACCAACCTGTTTAGCCTCTTTTGGTAGAGCAACCCTCCCATCCCGAGAATTAGATGATGAATCTCTTTGGGACTGCCTCCAATGTTACTTTCATTCTTTCTCTAAAAAAAGGAAAAAGGAACTAAAACACTGAGAAATCTCATCAAACCTCATTGCCCCATTTAGAACATAGAACAGTACAGCACAGGAACAGGCCTTTCGGCCCATGTTGTTTTACCAAACTAATTAAGCTAGTAATTAAAAGCCTAACTAAACTAGTCCCTTCTGCCTACACAAGTCCATATCCCTTCATTCTCTGCATATTCATGTGCCTATTAAACACCTCTTAAGAGCCTCTTAAGCACCTCTATCGTATTTGCCTTCACTACCACCCCAGGCAGCGCATTCTGGGCACCCACCACTTTCCACGGTTGCTGTATAACCTGCTGTTTGTCCAGTATTTTCCCCTTTTTGTTTCAGATTTCTAGCATCTGCAGTTTTTTTTAATTTTCATTCCATTTATTTCCCTGTCACCAGTTTCTCACACGTGCTCATTAACACCCCCCATTCCCACCAACTTTCCTATCACCCACCTAAACTAGGGGTAATTTACAGTAACCAATTAACCTACCAACTAGTATGACCTTGGGATATGGGAGGAAATCAGGGGAAAAGCACATAGTCACAGGGTGAATGTGCAAACTCCCCACAGACAGCCCCAGAGATCAGGGTCAAATCTGATGCAAAATTACAAAGAAACATAGAAAACCTATAGCACAATACAGGCCCTTCGGCCCACAAAGTTGTGCCGAACATGTCCCTACCTTAGAAATTACTAGCCCTCTTACCCATAGCCCTCTATTTTCCTAAGCTCCACGTACCTATCCAAAAGTCTCTTCAAAAACCCGATCGCATCCACCTCCACCACCGTTGCCGGCAGCCCATTCCACGCACTCACCACTTTCTGAGTAAAAAACTTACCCCTGACATCTCCTCTGTACCTAATCCCCAGCACCTTAAACCTGTGTCCTCTTGTGGCAAACATTTCAACCCTGAAAAAAGCCTCTGACTATCCACACGATCAATGCCTCTCATCATCTTATACACCTCTATCAGCTCACCCCTCATCCTCTGTGGCTCCAAGGAGAAAAGGCCGGGTTCACTCAACCTGTTTTCATAAGGCATGCTCCCCAATCCAGGAAACATCCTTGTAAATCTCCTCTGCACCATCTCTATGGCTTCCACATCCTTCCTGTAATGAGGTGACCAGAACTGAGCACAGTACTCCAAGTGGGGTCTGACCAGGGTCCGATATAGCTGCAACATTACCTCTCGGCTCCAAACGCAGAGGGTGGTGGGACCCAGGCCAGTTCCGTCAAGGGTACAGCTCTCCCCACCACTGAGGGCGTCTGCAAGAGGCGGCATCTCAGGAAGGCGACGTCCATCAATCAGAGACCCCCACCCACCCCACCATCCGGGACCTGCCCTCTTCTCGATGCTGCCATCAGGCAGGAGGTACAGGAGCCTGAGGACCCCACACCGCAAGGTTCAACAACAGCTTCTTCCCCACTGCCATCAGGGTCTTGAACCCGCCTCACCCTGACTGCTGCAAAAAGCTAATTTTCACGGCATTTACGCCCTGGGTGTGCACTCATGTGACGATAAACTTGAGGTACATTTGCAAAGGATTGGGGGGATTGAGGGTGATGGGGGAGTTGAGGTCTGAGGCAGAGCAGCCAAGATGGCGTTGAATGGCGGGGTATCCTCGAAGGGCCAAGTGGTCTACTCCTGTGCAGTCTCAAGCACCAGACGTTGCATTCGTTTCCGAGGGCAAGCGGCCTTTGCTGGCCGGTGACTCATACCCGAAGGTTAAATTATGAGGTAAGGTTCAAAAACTCTGGGAATTGGGAGGGTAATATAGGATGCAATGAAGGTTTTCTGAAGATCAAGGGGTGTCTCTCCGGGTATACATCACAGTCTGGGACGACAATTCAGACGTGCGGGAACTTAAGAAGCTGCAAAGAGTAGTGGACTCAGCCCAACACATCACGGGCACATCCCTCCCCACCATCGGGAGTATCTACAGGAGGCACTGCCTCAAGAAGGCGACATCTGTTGTCAAAGATCCCCCACCAAATTCTGCCACCCTTAGATGCTGGTGGGTTAATCTGATACAGCAAATAACTTTCTATGTGGCACCTTAGATAAAATGCCATTTGGAAATACAAATATACTACATCCACAGATAAATTCTAATGGGACTTGACAAGGTGGATGCTGTGAGAATGTTTCTGCTTTGTGGGAGAATCTAGAGCTGAGGTCTATAGTTTCAGTAGGTGGCCCATTTGAAATGGAGATGAGGAGGAACAGCTTCTCTCAGCCGTGAATCTTTGGAACTCTGCTCCAGAGAGCTGTGGGGGTTGAATCACTGAATATATTCAAGGGCCACATGGCCAACTCCTGCTCCAATTTCTTGTGTTCTTGAGTTCATAGCCTCTTCTTTCACCATTGCACTCTCAAAGAATTCCAATACATTTGTTAACCATAATTTGCCCTTCATTAAGTCATGTTAATAGAGTGAAACTATGTCCCAATGGGTATAAACATCCCCAAGACAAGAGCAGAGAAAGGAACTCAGGTTCACACAGAAGCCTATACCTAGCCAGCAGTTAACACCATTAAGTTAATGAATTTGTTTGCAGCTAATACAAAGTACATAAAACTATTCAATGTCAAATGCAATGGCACTGTTAACATTAAGAAACAGAAAATGACTGTGTGTTTTCAAGCCATGCTGTTAATAATTCTCCTGCAGAGCAAGATAATTTTAGCCTAATTATTCCTGCAAATTACCCTTAGCCATTGCCGAACACCTTGTAATATTGTTCTGACATTGATTGGATGCAAGATAAATAAGGTAGCACAGTGTGCGTGGTGCATGAGCAAGTCACAGTGCATATAGAGTGCGTGTGACAACGCACATGTAGATGTGTGTGCAGGGCTAAGGTAATCCATCTTCTCCACCACTTTTGGGAACTCCCAGAACTTCTGCATGCTGATGAAAAACAGTAATATTGGATTGTTACCACTATAGTGAGGGCTGAAGAAAACCCAGATACACAAGGGGTAACTGAAATCTCAGCTGTTCTATTAAATCATGTGCAAGGGAAGGTTATACATTGTTACACTTCGTGATACTTGGCCTAGGTGTCTTATATGAACCAATGAAATGCTGTCAATACTCCCACTAATGATACCAAGCAATAATAAAAATCATCAAAGTGAAAATCTTAGAAATCTATTTATTAAAAAAAACAGAAAATTCTGGAAACATTTCGCCAGTCAGGCAGCATCTGTGGAAAGAAACAGAGAAGGCCTGAAATGTGGATTTCCTTCAGGTGCTCCATGTCTTTGAGATGTGAGAGGAAACTGCTTGTTGGTAGGTTAATTGGTCACTGTAAGTTGCCTCTAGATAATTTTATCTGGGGATAGATAATTTGCCTCCAGGGGTAGAATCTATAGGGGGAGATGAAGCGATTAGGGAAAGTTATGGGAAAATGGGATTGCTCAGTGAGCTGGCATAGACTCGATGGGCCAAATGGCTTCCTTCTCTAAGAAAATATGATAGGTTTTCTGGATATTAAGGGAATCAAGCCACAAGGGATTAATGCAGGAAAGTGATAGTGAGTTAGAAGAGCAACATGATTTTACTGAATGGTGCATAGCCACCAGAAGCTGAATAGTCCACTCCTGCTTCTATTTCTTATATTCCGATGATAGAGATGAAGTTTGTAAGTTGACAGCTTCAGTCTTCCCGATATTTAGTTGGAGAAAATCTCTGCTCAGCGGTGTACGTCAGACAAATAATTTGCCAGTTTAGAGATAGATAAAAGATGGAGAGGCGAAACTGGGCATCAGTGTGCAGGGGAAAACTGACACACACACGCGATCTTTACAAAGGACACTGATGAGGGGGAGGATGGTACTGGATCTGCTCAAGAGTCAGAGTGTCAAATGCAGAGATTCAAGTTCTGCTGGTTATAATGTCTGTAGGTTTTCTTCAGTGTTTCTCGGGTACAATCGTTCAGACTAAGCATAACGAACAAAAGAACATCCTTTATTGAAGGCAGCCTTTTCAATATATACAGGAAAAATGTATCAAGCTAACACCAGACAGTACACTACAGGTAACCCCCACATCATGGCTCTTTGAGTAATGGAAATACGTCCTTACAGAATTCACAAAATCACTACTCAAAAATTTGAGACAAGGAATAAAAATCACTCTCATGGAATTTATGCAAAAGTAAATGCAAAATTTATTTTTTTCAACTTGCATTTCTTGGCACATGCACAGATGACACAGTTTTGTGTTATGGACAAAACAAAATCGCACTGACTTCCTTATCAGGAGACCAGAATCAGTGCAGATCGGTAATAACATCTCCTCCTCACTGACAATCAACATAGGTGCACCTCAAGGATGCGTGCTTCGCCCAATGCTCTACACTCATGACTGTGTGGCCAAGCACAGCTCAAACTCCATCTATAAATTCACCAATGATATGACTGTTGTTGGTACAATCTCAGATGGCAATGAGGAGGCAGACAGGAGTGGGATAGATCGGCTGGTTGAGTGGTGTTGCAACAACAACCTCGCACTCAACATCAGGAGGACCAAGGAACTGATTGTGGACCAGAAAGGGGAAGTCGGGAGAACGCACACCAGTCCTCACTGAGGGGTCAGTGGTGAAGAGGGTGAGCAGCAAGTTCCTGAGCATCTACACCTCAGTGGATCTATCCTGGGCCCAATACGTTGATGCAATCATGACAAAGGTATGCCAGTGGCTCTACCTTGTTAGGAGTCTGAGGAGATTTGGTATGTCACCAAAGACCCTTACAAATTTCAATAGATGTACAGTGGAGAGCACTTTAACTGGTTGCATCACAGCTGGTATGGAGGATCCAATGCACAGGATCGCAAGAGGCTGCAGAGGGTTATAGACCAGGCCAACTCCATCATGAGTACAACCCTCCCCACCATAGAGGACATCTTCAAGAGGCAGTGCCTCAAGAAGGCAGCATTCATCACCAAGGACCCTCACCACCCGGGACATACCCTCTTCTCATTACTACCATCAGGGAAGAGGTACAGGAACCTGAAGACAAACACTCAACGATTCAGAAACAACCATCTTCCCCTCCACCATCAGATTTCTGAACAGTCCATGAATACTACCTCATTATTCCTTTTTTTTTTTGCACTATTTTTGTAATTTATAGCAATTTTATGTCTTTGCCCTGTACTGCTGCTGCAAACCAACAAATTTCATATCATACAAGTCAGTGATAATATCTGATTCTGATACAGACTCTTTTCTTGGAACTCCAACCCCTCCCTTGTAATGCAGGGGTCACTTGTATTCTTAAAAGGTACTCAGACACTTGAATACATCACATTATGTTGCGTTTAAAAACCATACAAAGCATCACTCGGCTACACGTATTAGATTATACTGTTGGTTAACAATTTAAGTGAAATCATACCATACAGATATATATTTAACCAAATAAACTTATTCAGTTTCTTCATCTTCTCATCTGCAAAATGCCCTACTGCAAACTGTACTTAACATCTCTATAAATGTTGTTCCCTTATACAATGAGATGGACTCTTGACCTCACAATCTAGCTTGCTATGACCATGCAACTTATCGTCTACCTGCAATGCACTTCCCTGTAGCTGTGACACTTTACTCTGTATTCTGTCATTGTTTTTACCTGTACTGGGCAGGCACAGTAGTGTAGCGGTTAGCATAACACTATTACAGCACCAGCAACCCGGGTTCAATTCTGGCCGCTGTCTGTAAGGATTTTGTATGTTCTCCCCGTGTCTGTGTGGGTTTCCTCCGGGTGCTCTGGTTTCCTCCTACATTCTAAAGACGTACGGGTTAGGAAGTTGTGGGCATGCTATGTTGGCGCCGGAAGCGTGGCAACACTTGTGGGCTGCCCCCAGAACAGGCTGCGTAAAAGATGCATTTCACTGTGTTTCGATGTACATGACCAATAAAGATATCTTATCTTACCTCAATACACTCTGTACTAATGCAATGTATCTGCCCTGTGTAATAAATGAATCTGTACAAACGGTTTTCCACTGTACCTCGGTACAAGTGACAATAATAAACCAATAACATAATTATCTCTGTAACTTTGAATACGCTGTATACAGGCCACAGTTTACATAGTGTACGTTTGTGTTTACAGTCTAATACTGAAGCAAATACAATTATACAACATATATGGCATACTACTAAACATCATTAACTCAATGGCAACAGCCTCTAATTTGATTGCCGTCAGCACATTGTCATCTTGTCTTTGTTATCATGCTGTCATGTATCCTGATTTTCCTCCTAATTATTCCTAATTAGTGCTTCTCCACTTCTTTCTCTGTTCGCCCTTTGCTGTGGATCTATTCACTGCCGTCCCTTTTGAGCCATGAATTGTGGGCTCTGCCTCCCACCAGAACACACCGTCTATAGAGGTGCCATGATCCACTGGTTGTCTAGGGATTGAGTTTCTATTGACAGATTAATGAATTAAAATACTAGGCTTAATTTCACTTGTTGCTCTTTTTTCAGACTAATGTTCTCAATCTGAAGTTCCCCGAAGAACACTGATCAGACATATACAGCAGGTTGCAATAAATGATCTGCTGGAGGAACTCAGCGGGTCGAGCAGCATCTATGGGGGTAAAGGAATTGTTGACATTTCAGGTTGACATACTGCATCAGGTTTCAATCCAAAATGTCAATAATTTCTTTCCCCCCCCCCCCCCCCCCCCCCCCCAGCTGCTGCTCGACCCACTGAGCTCGCCCAGAAGACTGTTTGTTGCTCCAGATTCTAGCATCGGCAGTCTCTTGTGTTTCCACATACAGCAGGTAACTTCAGTGATGGAATCACAGTTCACATTCCCTTTAAACTTCCTTCAATGTTTCCTCATCTGCCCCTTGTTTGCAGAACTTTGTCATCAACGTGATTCACACTCTGGCCTCAGACTGGTCTTCTTTCTGATTCCAAGTCAAGGACGTTGTTCCCCACACTGTCACCCTTCCTAGAGTTCATGGTGGTTTTAGACCAATCTTGCCCGTGCCTGTAGCTTCCATCAGCTTCTCTGCTATTGTTCCAAATCTGGTCCAGGCCTTCCTCAGCTGTGGCACTCCCCACTGTATCTTCATCCACAGCACTCTTGACCTGCAAGAGATTGAGAATTTGCAAAATAGCAGCTGAATGAGTAGAAGGTGGATTTCAGAAGCTATGGGAAATCAGTCTGGCCACTTAACGCTTTTAAAAGGAAGAAAAGCATCCACTCTGTAACAAGCTTGAGTAAACCAAATCAAATCATTACGTGAAGTTTGAAGGTTCACAGAGACAGGTGGCCAATCTTCAGGAGATGCCAGAGCAAATTACTGCTGAGCTGAGGCTTCCAGACAAAGATTTCCGGATGCAAGGGCAAGGTTGGTGTGTCTTGATGTCTTTGTTGGGGGCTTCGGACTACGTTGCTTAGGTTTCCATTTGAGGGTTCCTATCCCAGCATGTTCCCCAACACGTGTTGCTTCTACCAGCACCTGGACCCTGTTCAAGGACTGTACCCATTTCAGAATTTGCCTCCTCATCTGCAACAAGTACCTTTAAATCATGACATGTTTGTGTCAGTCATTCATCTTGAATGATCTGTCCACAACATAGATACCCATGGACCAACCCTCTACTTCCATACCTTGGCTCCTTTTCAATCCTGGTGCCATAGCCTGTTCCTTCTCAAATTTAATAAAAGCAACACCCTAAGAACATGGACCAATTAGAGATCCAGGGATACTCTCTCAAGTCCCCTCAAAGTCAGCAAGCAACATATGTGTGGAAGGTTCAAAACAAACAGCCTTTTGGAACCACTCTCTGGGTTGTCCCCTTTGCAGCATGTCCCCTCTGGTCAGTGGTACGACTTGAAACTTTTTCTTGAAGAGCTTCTCCTCTTTCACTGTTCCACCCAGGTGCATGGGTTTCATTTTCACTTCCTGCTCTGAAGGACCGCGTTGCTCTTGCACTGGCCCTTCTGTTCAGTCGACGACAATTCCAGCATCTCCTGAAGATCACCCATCTGTCTCTGAAGCTTCCAGCGTCACTTGATGACTCAATTTCATCAAACTTTCTACCAAGCAGAGACTTTGCTTTATCTAAAGACATTAAGTCAACGGACAGATTTATCATAATTTTTCCAAAGATGCCTTCCACTCATTCCAATGCCTTTTTGCAAATTCTCAATCATTCTTCCTTCCTCAGCCCATCCCTTTTCAACCACTGACTGTCCATTTCCTGTAGCTTGATTGCTAGGCTGCAGTTTCTAACCTTTGCCCGCCAACATCTGCCAATTGTAGTCTCCTCAACGTGGCATTGCATTCCACACCCTAATCATTGTGCAAAAAATATTTTGTTCCTCAAATCATTTTTGCCAAGCACTTTGGCAAAGCTGGAGAGGGTGCAGAAAGGATTCACAAGGATGTTACTGGGAATGGACGGCTTGAGAATAGTATAAACTGGGACTGTTTTCCCTGGAGTGATGGAGGCTGAGGGATGACACAAGGGGCCTAGATAAGAGGGATTGTCAATCTTTTCCCAGGGTAGGGAAGTCTAAAACTCGAGGGCAGAGGTTTAAGGTGAGAGGGGAAAGATTTAAAGGGGACCTGAAGGGCAAGTTTCTCCCACACAGAGGGTGGTAGGTAAATGGAACAAGCTGCAAGAGGAAGTGGTAGAGGTGGGTACAATTACAATGTTTGCGAGACATTTGGACAGGTACATAGATAGAAAAGGTTTAGAGGAATATGGGCCAAACGCAGGCAAATAAGGACTACCTCAGGAAAACAGCTTGGTTGGCATGGACAAGTTGGGCCAAAGGGCCTGTCTCCATGCTCTACAACTCTATGATCTTCATTCCATCTCACTACTTCTTGACCCTTCTGTTAATGGGGACAATTTTTCCTCTATCTACTCTGCCCATACCCTTCACGTTTTTAAATACTTCTAATGGACCCCCTTGCAACTTCCTTCATTCCAAGGAGAACAACCCCAGCTTCTCCAGTCGATCCATCCTGGGAATCACTCTGGTGAAGCTCTTCTGCACTCTTTCTAAAGCCTTCACATGAAAGTAAATTGGTCACAAAAAAATCACATTAGGGTAAAAGCTTGGTCATTGAGGTTAGGTTTAAGGAAGAGCTTAAAGGAGAGAATTCCAGAAGTTGGGGTCTTGGTAGCTCTACATTTGCCAATGGTACAGCAAGTAAGTTTACAGATAATCAAGACCCCAAAGTTAAAGAAGCCCATGTATCTCTTGAGTAATGTGGGGCTGGAGAAGATTAGAGAACAAGAGAGGTGATAACGCCTTAGAGGGATTTGAAAACAAGGCTTCAAATTTAAAACAAAGAGGGGTGGTTTAACCGGGAGTCAGAGGCAGCAACAACAATAGGCAGCATGGTGGCACAGCTAGTAGACCTCACAGCTCTAGTTACCCAGGTTCAATCCTGACCTCCCTTGCTGTTTGTGTGGAGTTTGCAAGTTCCCCCTGCAACCATGTGGATTTCCCCCAGGTACTCCAGTTTCCTCCCACATCCCAAACATGGCAGTTGACAGGTTAATTGACCACTGTAAATTGCTTCGTGTATAGGCGAGTGGTAGAATCCAAGAGCTATTGGGTATGTGGGGAGAATAAATGAGTTAGGGTAGGGTAGGGTAGGGTAGGGTAGGAGTAGAGTAGAAATGGGTGCTTGATCGTCAGTGCAGACTTGGTGGGCTGAAGGGCCCATTTCTGTGCTGTGTCTCTTCTTGAACAAGTGTGGTGAGTGACAGGACTTGGTGTGAGGAAGGGAATGGGCAGCAGAGTTTTGGAATAACCTCCTGTATACAGAGGATCAAACATGGGAGGCTGCTACAGTCTAGGAGATAACAAAGGCCTGGTTAAGGGTTTCAGCAGCAGATGAGGTGGGCAGGGGCAGAACTGAGTGAAGTTGTTGAGGATGAAAGCAGCAGGGCAAGTGCTGAATGGTATAATATTTAGCCCATATTATCCAAGGGCGAGAGCAGAAGTGATTCTTGGATATCTAACAGCAGATTGGCAACCTGGTTACTTGTAGAAAAAGCACAATTATCTTGCAACACGAGCCTCGGCCTTACTTCAGTACCTGAGATCCTGTTTACTGTGCCCACAGGGAGTGCCATGCAGTCAATATACTCACCTCAGCTGGCCTCATCCAGCGTCGCCCTATTGCTCATCCAGCTGTTCAAAATTATTGGCATATCAATAGGTAGTCCAGACAAATAATTATATAACAACTATTTTTTTTTAAAACTTTGTAATTCAACCTCTATTTGCTTAATTTTAAGTCACGCCTATTTACTTAGCTATATTTACACAAGTTATTAAATAAAAAATTCACAAGCATACACTCCCTATACAATCAAAATAATTTATAACGCTCACAATTAACCTTGGCCACACATGAATTTAATTTTACAAATGAGACCTTGCTGGGTCGGGTTGATGGACAGATGAAGCCCGGTGGGGAGGGGAGGGGAGGGTGGAGATAGCGACAGAGGCTGGGAGGTGATTAGCAGAGACAACAAGGGCTGCGGGTTGTGGAATCTGATAAGAAAGGAAGGTGGTGTTCATGCCATCAGGTTGTAGACTGCCCAGGCGGAACATGCCACCTGAACATGTTCCCCTAGTTTGCATTTAGTCTCACCCTGGCTGTGGAGAAGGCCTGGGACAGATAGGTTGGTGTGGGAATGGGGAGGAGAGTTGTAACAGCTGGACTAATAATTCAGAGGCTTAGGACAAATGATCTGGAAATAGGAGTTCAAATTTCACCACTGCAGCTGGGGAATTTAAATTCAGTTAGTTATATAATCTGGAGCTAAAATTCTAGTGTTATTAATGGTGATCAAGCAGCATACCTCATTGCCCAAAACAGTCAGTCCACTCTACAAGGTTCAAGCACTGGAGCCAGTTACTGGCTCCAGTGGTGGCATCAAATGGTCAGTGTCATTTTCCTTGCTATAGACCTATCCATGGATTCTGATAGCAGTTCTTCACTTGACTAGCAATTCAGAGACCTGAACTACTCTTACAGGGTCATAAATTCAAATCCCACTAGGAATCGAACTACTGCATTGTCATAACCTCATCCCCAAATCTCTAATGTCTCTCAAGGAAGGAAATCTGCCATCCTTACTGGACTAAACCTTTAATTAATTACACCCACAGCAAAGTGATCTAGCAAACATCTAGATTCTCTTTAAAATAGATAACTATCACCCTTCCATTACCAGCACCCCACAAAACAGTTGAGCATTTGTGATTGCATTTTTGTAGGAACAATGTTGCCATGAGTGTCTTCCAGAAAATGGACTTAACGTCAAAGCAGTGTTTCAGCTGAGAAGTATTTCAGTTTATTTTCGGCCAAGTAACTTAAACCAGGCTGAAAGCGGAACTGGAATTATCGAGTTCCTCCTGCTTGGCTGCCACCCTTGAATTTCTGATTTACAAGGCCTGGTTGTTTTCATTAGGAACCCAACACTATCTTAAGTTCTGAACTGACACCTAGTATAACTCACACCTGAAACGATCACAAACAAAAGCATGTGCTAGATTCCCAAAGGATCAAAAGGCACACATTTATATCTGTGCTTCACAACCTCAGGGCATCCCAGTTAAGTTTTTTTACCATGGCAACACAGGAAGTGTAGCAGGCAATGTGTGCACAGCAAGCACCCAAAAACAGCAATGTATTAGTGACCAGATTGACTGCTTTCCGTGATACCCATTGAGTGATAAATAAGAATTCCTCCATTCTATCTTTTACAGTGGAACCGCCAGTAGAGCTGCTGCCTCACAGCTCCAGGACATGGGTTCGATCCTGACCTCTTTGTGCAGAGTTTGCATGTTCTCTCAGTGACCATGGGGGTTTCCTCCCCACATCTCAAACACTAGTTGCCAGGTTAATTATCTATTAATTCTTAATATAAGTAAGTGGCAAAAGAATCAGAGGAGAATTGACAGGCACATGAGAGAGAATAAGTTGCAGGTCTACAAAGAAATAAGGAGGGTGAATAGGACTATTGGGATTGCAGTGTGCGGAACCAGCATGAACCTGAATGCTGAATGGCCTCCTTCCACGTTGTAATAATTAAGGAAAAAACACCACTCCATAGTGCACCATTCCCTCAGAACTGCGTTTATCCACATGCGCATTGCCTTAGCATCTCAGAGAAAGTGGGAGACTAAATCAGAAACAGAAAATATAGGAAATACTCAGCTGGTCTGGCAGCATCCGTGCAGAGAGAAACGGAGTTATTAGGCTGATGACGTGTCAGCAGATTTTAAGATGCAGAGAAAGTGGACAGTGAAGAAGAGAACACAAGGGAAGACCTGCTCAGGCAACTGAGTACAAAAGTAGGAAGGTTATACTTCAAGTTATAAAAGACATTGGCAAGACCACATCTGGAATACCACTTACAATATTCCTTCTTTATTTAATGAATGATTTTAATGCATTGGAAGGAGTTCAGAGGCTTCACTAGTCTGTTACTTGAAACGGATGGGTTGTCCTGTGAGAAAAAGGTTGGCCAAGCTTTAGAAGAGCGAGAGCAGACTTAACTGAAGTCTACAAGGTCCCCAGGAACATTGACAGGGTGGATGTAGGGACGATATTTCCTCATCTGGAAGAACAGTTTAAAAAGAAAGGGCAGCAAACTTCAAAGAGATGAGGATAATATTTTTCTCCCAGAGAGTCTTGAGGCTTTGGAACTCATTCTCAGATAGCAATGGAAGCAGATTCTTTCAATATTTTTAAGTCAGGGGTAGATAGTTCTTGATAATACTCTTACAAGTTTCTATAGAATAACGGTGGAGGGTATTCTGACTGGTTACATCACAGCCTGCTACAGAGGCTCCAATCCACAGGATTGCAAGAGGCTGCAAAGGGTTGCCGACTCACTCAGCTCCATCATGGGCACAACCCTCTCCACCATCAAGGACATCTTCAAGAGGCGGTGCCTCAAGAAGGCAGCATCTATCACTAAGGACCCTCACTTTCCGGGACATGCCCTCTTCTCATTATCACCATCGGGGAGAACGTACAGGAGCCTGAGGACACACACTCAATGATTCAGACACTCAGTTCAACAGCTTCTTCCCCACCGCCATCAGATCTCTGAACAGTCCACGAACACTACCTCATTATTCCTTATTTTTGCACTATTTTTGTAATTTATAGTAATTTTTACATCTTTGCACTGTATTGCTCCTGCAAAACAACAAATTTCATTTCATACAGGTCAGCGATAGTAATTCTGAATTTGATTCTGATAAGCAAGAAAGTGAAAGTGAAAGGTTACCACAGGTAGACAGGAATGCACAATTGAGGTTAGTTAGATTGGCCATAACTTTACAAAATGGTGCAGTAAGCTCAAGGGGATGAGTGGCCTAATTTGTCTGTCATCAGGTGGAGAGCAGGAAAGATTAAATGATAAAAGGGATGGTAGAGCAGGTGAAATAGGATGGTACTGGGACAATTAATAACCCAAAAAGATCTAGAAAAGATGAAGATGGAAGAAATAGAATTAGAATAATCTGAAATCGCCCGGTCTGCACTATGCCTAGTTTTGTAAGTTGTTCTTACAGCTTACATTCAGTTTCTTTGGAACAGTGCACGAGACAGAGAGCAGAATTAGAGTGGAGAATTAAAGTGACAGGTGACAGAAGCTCAGTATCACGCCTGCAGACAGAACAGCAGCATCTCTCTCCCTCACAATGGCTCAACAGATAATTTCAGCACTTCCTTCTTTCATTCAGAATTTCCATCACCTGCCACATTTTGCTTTCATAACAAGTTTTTTTTGTACCTTTTGGATAACTTTGTTGGTAATGGATGATCAATTAACACATTTGAATGGCATTAACACAGTTAAATCAACAGGTTAATATCTATTAAAACAGCAGGCTAGGAAATGCCATATGCTGCAGTCAACACTGATATGTCATTGCCAACAATTATCTCCAAGCAATATTATTACATTGCCTTTGTTTTGCAAACTGAAACAAAACAGCACGATTATAAAACTATTGCAATGTTGCGTAAAAGTGAAATCCGGAAGCACTGTTTCCTCACAGAGGATTGCAGAAATTCAGGGCATTCCCCACACCCCCAACCCTCTCACTCCACCGAGATCAAGGACACTCACTGGGAGCCAGGTGACAGTCAGATTGGACCTGCTAAAATATTGAGGAAGACGGAGGCAAGGTGATCATCAAACAAGGAATTAACTAACTGAATGTAGAGACGAGGCTAAAGGGACAAATGGACTTACACCAGTTCCTACACTCCCATTCAAGACAGATGGAGAACAACAGTGCAAGAACCAAGATGGCAGGCAGGGTGTGGGAGTTATGGTACAGGGAGCATGGCTGTGTGTATGTGCGCACACACACACACACACACACACACACACGTGTGAGGTAGAACACATGATTGCATGTCTGAGGAGATTTTCCTTCCTTCTATTTTGAAGGAGCAGGACTGTTCTTCCATCACCTGACCAACATTTATCCCTCACTAACACCGATTTTCTGGTTATGATCACATTTCAGCTTGTGATGTAAAAAGTCAGATTTGACTGCTTCTGAAAACTGGAACATAATGATGGAACAATAATGAAGTTGTCAACTAATCACAGCAGTCAGATGGTGAACTGTGCATATTTTGTTCCGTGTCCATTACATGCATTAGGAGTTTAAAAAGATCCAAGTGGCCTTTTGTATAATAGCTTTATTATTGTGCTTTAAATAATTATATAATAATTATCCCTTAGCAATGGACAGAAAACTAATTTAAGCCATCACTGATTCTCCAGGACAAACTCAGTTCCTGAACTAGCCATGAGCAATTTACTCTGCAAATCTAGCTTTGGGAAGCTGGCCAGCAATCAAGGTTATATCTGCACAGTGTAAATTTTTGTTAAGGAGTGCCTTGTAAATTAGGGAAGTTATTTTTACAAATTATACAACGAACAGAAAGAAAAGTTTAAACATTGCGGTAAATCCTTCAGCGTGAAAGCCAAAATGTCTCCCTTTTGAAGCCCAGCTCTTAATATATCAATGTTTAACTGATAGAGCTCCTGAAATATTGGTTAAAATTGGTGTTCTGTTTTATATGTAGGTTATATTCTTAAAGTGGAATAAAGTTTTTAATTATTCCACTTTAAAAGAAGGAACAGCATGCTGTGGGTTCATGCTGGAACCAATGCTTAAATGATGCCAAGTCTAAATGAACTAAAGTGACAACATCAACCACCACCCCTCCCTCAAGTCATGCTCAGCTATGGAAGGACGGCATCGGAAGATCCATCTTTCAGAGGAGACTTTAAAATCAAGGCTCTCCCAGGTGGATGCCAAAGGGGAGTTCTTCCCAGTGAACATCCATCCCTCAAACACTGTACCGGTCAATCACCTCATTGTTGTCTGTGGGATCTTACTCTGTGCAAATTGGCACCAGATATCTACAGCACTTTCTTCCTCTTCAGTCTCCCAAGGTTTGCAAGTGACTTGGTTCTGCTCCAGTTCCTCAGGCTCTGGACTGCTGAGGACTACTATGTGGGATCCACAGGCTCTGCCTTCAGCCGGGCAAGTGGTGCTCGACGGGATGGGTATTTGGATGTTGTGCACTCCTACTGTCCACACTTGGCTTCCATGGAGACTCAAGGTGCTACATCGCAGGTATTCCTATAGTTGGATCCCTCACAATTTAGAGATTCCAATGAGTGAGGAAGAACGCTGCATTTTTCTCATGAAGACTGAGAATGCTCGCAAAGTATTTTCTCCGCCACCTCAGAGATCTCCTTCTGTGACAGAGCTCGGACTCCAAGTGCTCACTACTGGAGTCTGTGGCCAGGCCTGCAGGTAATGCAGCCTATCCGCTGCAGCTCGCTGAGCATGCTCAGAGCCTCATTGTTGGGGACGTTGGACTGGGAGAGGGCCTGATGTTGGTTCACTTAGGCCGTCAATGGATTTGGAGAGTTTTAGGCAGATGGTGTTGGTGACATCACTCCGGTGCTCTGAGGTGATCTGTTGCAGGTTGTCCATGTCTCTGAAACATACAGAACAACGGGGATTACCACCACCTGTTCGACCACGGGCACGAGGTTTTGGTCTTCAAATGCTCTTTTCCTCAGTCGGCCTGGGGTTGTACAGTCACCTATGGTGGATTTTGTCATTGACATCTTCGCCTGTCCCAAAATGTGGAAAGTGATCCAAGTCTTCCACTGCTTCACAGGGGATCTTAGCTGTCAGAAAGCTCAGCCGGTTGCATGCGTGTGGAGCCCACGAACCAAACCATGGCTAAAATCACCATTCACCTACAGAACAGTGTTCTCGTTCACAGCCTGGTCTACATGGAGCGTGACTCCACTTTACCAGGTGAAAATAGAAGGGCAAAAACAAGACTTGCTTGTAGGCAACACTTTTCCCCAATCTCAGGATATCCCAGAGAGGTTTTGCAGCCAGTGAAGTTTATTCATCATAGTAATGTTGGAAACCTAACAGCCTACATGAACACAGAAAGGTGCCACAAGCAGCAATTTAATCATCTGCATTAATGACAGTGACAGAGGGGTAAATATTGGTGAGGATTATTAGGAATAACTCTTCTGCATGGTTGAGATTGGACCATGACATCTTTTACATCCTAAGACAGAGATAGCTAAAATCCAGCAGCTCTGATTGTGCAGCACTGCTGCGTCAGCCTTGATTTTGTTTTGTTGTGTCTTCGAATTTCAGGACTGGAGATTTGAACACACATTCTTCTGACCCAAGACAAGGGCTTTTCCCATTAAGCTACAGCTATTCAAGGGCTAACATTTCTCTGAGGCTATATTTCAGAATGTAGGTGGAGAGCTACAAGTGAGAAAATGTACTGACTTATTGCAGTGAACATTGTGGAGAAACCTCCTACAAGAATAAAGAGGGGAAGATGCCCTTAGTCCTGGGATCTACAGTGAGAGAAAGAGCTACTGTTTCAGGTCAATGATGCGCTAAATCTGTTTTCCTCCACAGACGCTGCCTGATTTGCAAAGTACTTCCAGCATTTTCTGTTTATTTCATACTTCCACTATCAGTAGTATTTTGTTTTTCTATTAAGCCAATTAAATTTACAGTTAAGTTGGCTCCACCCATGCACTTCTATCAATGTTTCCTGGGCAATGCTCCCTGACTTTCAATTAACAGACTTGGTGCTTCACAGAGAACAATCTTCCTCAAGTCGCATTGAAACCGTAACAGTGCTTACGTTACAGGACTAGTAATCAGAGAACTAATCTCATAAAATCCGACCATAACAGCTGGGTAATTTAAGTGCAGTCTATATATGAAAAGGAGACTAAAGTCACATCAATAGTTATTGTGATCATGAAATTACTGCCGACATCCAGACTTATCAATGTGGTTAAGTTCACTCCAAAAAGTCCTAGCAAACCATCCACTTCAAGGGAAACAGGGGCTAGCAAACCTCACATTCAATAATTCTCAGTGTTTGTCCGTCAGCTATGCAACTGCAGCAGCATCACAATCTGTCCTTGCAGAACAACCATATATAAGCACACAAGAAAACAAGGAGCGGGGGTAGGCCACTCAGCCTCTCAAATCTGCCCCACCATTCAACATGATCATGGCTGATCTACACTGGCCTCAACTCCTCTTCTGTGCTAGTTCCCTGTGACTCTCAATTCCTCAATATTTCAAATATTTATCTATCCATCTTAAATACATTTAAAGCACATCCTACAGGGAGACCCAAGGCAATTAGGATAGGCACCAGTGTGATGTTTGATCTCTCCAACCCCAGGATTCCGACAGTGATGAGATATGCCTATTAGCAACATAATCTAGTGTTACACAGCATCTACCATTTATATAACAATATCTAACGTGGTAAGACAAGGACCTCACAGACAGTATTTGACAACGGCATACGTGAGGAAAAACTAGGACCAATAACAAACAGCTTGGTTTAAGGGGTGGATTTTAAGGTGCATTTTTAAAAGGAAAGAGAGGCAGAGAGGTTTAAGGAGGGAATTCCAGAGGTTAGAGCCCAGACACAGCAGCTGAGCAAAGGAAATGGGGATGCACAAGAGTCCAGAATTGGGGGAAACCCAGAGATTGCAGAGCTTAAATAAATGTAGAAAGTCAAACGACCCTGAAAACAGAACTCACCTTGTTATGAAAATCGGTAGATCCTTTAGATTTGATCTTGTGTGTGTGCAGTAACACAGTTATGTTTTTTGTGTGGTGTTTGCCCTCCACCTACAACTGCCCTCGACTCGAGCGAGTTTCTTTAGGCCATTTCAAGGGTCTTTTAAGAATCAACCACATTATTGTAGCTCTAGGCTCACATACAGTTCCAGCATGAGTAAGCATTCTAGGTCTCCTTCTCCAAAGCTTAGTGAGGAGGAAGGGGGTGGGGGATTTGCACCACAATCAAGGTCACCTATACTGATACCAGCCTTCGTTTTCCAAATATTTTACAAATTTAGTTAGCTGAATTTAAATTCACCAGCGGCTGTGTTGCGATTGGAGCTCACGCTTCTATCATTAGTCTGGATCAATGCATTGCTAGTCTACAGTCCTACCACGTCTCATGACTGAAATAGGGAAGGGCGAGGCCGATGAAAGGATATTCTTGGCTCTCAGAGAAATTGACGGGAGCCAGGGCTTTCATCCACTCCTACTTGTTGAATCATGACCCCAAGCATCCCAAACAAACACAGGTGCCACACTTTGCCAGATGGTGGAAAAAGTTGGGACGCTGAGGTTAGGGAACGACCCTAAATATTACGATTCGGGCGTTTCAAAATAAAAATACTCACTTTCCAGAGAAAGGACTGATGCAGAGTATTACTACACGCAGAAAACCCACAACTATCTTACCATGGAAATCAAATGGAAAGGATTTGCCCATTTCATAACAGGGTGAGTTATTTTTTAAATAGAGCTGGTCTTCAACTCAACCTTTTGAATTCAGCATGCATTTTAGACACATTCCCTTATTCTTCAGAGGTTGAATTGAGTGTTTCTTTTGGAAAACCCTTAAGACTGTTGTTTGCAAAATGCACTGAAGAAACATAAATGCACCTACGTTAGACAAATTTTATTTTACAAGCAGCGATTCATTTTATCTTTTCATACAAACACCTAAAGTGCAAGGTGCAGAGAACAGGTGAGCAGTTTCAGCCTCTGGATTCAGTCAGAAGGCCACGTTCCCTTTCCCTTTGCTTACCTGCAGGCAGATCCTCAGGTTGGATGCAGGCAGGTGGTCACCGGCTGGGGCTCCTTCGCATTCTTCTCTCGCTCTCCTTGCCCCGGTTCCTTCGATCTTCCTGCGGTGACTTAAAGGCAGTGGCAGCAAGTCCAGTATTCATTCACAAAACATGCCGACATCTTTCAGGATGGCGAGAAGGGGTGTGTGAGGTGGGGGGAGATAAACAAGGGGGAGGAAGGAGACAGACAAGGGGAGAGACACTCACACGCCGAGGCGAAACTGCGGACAGGGCGAGATGGCAGTAGATTCCCCTTTGTGCAAGATTCTAGTGAGTTGGAAGCGAGCCAACCTACTTACAGCAGGGCGGAGTCTCCGCTCACACATAGCGGGAGCCAGCTGCACCATTCACTGGCCGTGCTATGATCATGTAACGCAGGGTGCGGCAAATTCACACCAAATTCAGGCTGATTTTATTGGGAAGCTTCCCCCCCCCCCCCCCCCCGTGTCAGTCTCCGCGTTTAACAGAACGCCAGAGGCTTCCGAAGAAATAAGCCCGAAGGTTTTTTTTCCCCACCACCCTCGCTTTTTGTCATTTAATCACTTCTGCCCACAAGTCTTTCACAAACCTCCCTCCTCCCAGCCCCCTCCCTTTAAATAATCCTGCTGCAGCCTAAGAGCTGTTCGTCTTTTGCCACTGTGGGGGGATTTTAGAGCAGACAAACCGACCGTTCGGCCCGTCTGGTCCATGATGGTGTTTACCTGCTGCGCCACCCTTCTCTCGCCCCTCTTCATCTCACCCCATGAGTTAAACCTCGCTCGGCATTGGCTGATCCGGAGTCTCTCCGCGCATCCTTTATGTTCTGCAGAAGCGGTGACTCAGGGGACTGGAAAGAGCTGACCAGTGATTTCGAGAAAGGCTGACAACAAATGATGACAAAATATAAATGAGCCTGAAGACTGAAAGCTGGAGATTTAACTGTAAGAGATAGAGGGTCATGTCTTGCGTCTGCTTCACTAGTTAGTGATCCCTCTCTCCAGACTTCCCTTCCTCTCTCCAGACCATCTCTCCCTCTCTCCAGACCGTCTCTCCCTCTGCTCCCAGAGTCTCAGCAAAGAGTGCCTCTCCCTCCTGACCAGCTTCCTTTCACTCTAGACTACCTATCCCTCCCTCAAGACTTCAGCCAATTTGATTCACTCCACGTGATAACAAGGAATAGCCGGATACAGCAAAGACTACAGGACCAGGCAACATCCCAGCTGTAGTACTAAGAACTCCAGAACTAGCTGTACCTCTAGCCAATCCGTTCCAGTACTGCGACAATTATGGTATCTGCCCAGCGATGTGGAAAATTGCCAGATATGTCCGGTGTATAAAAAGTAGGAGAAATCAAATAATTACTCTTGACATCGACAATGTGACGGACGGTGTGATCGACGGTGCTATTAAGCAGCACCTACCGATGCTCAGTTTGGATTTTGAAACACAAACAGAAAATGCTCAGCGGGTCAGGCAGCATCTGTGGAATGTGATATAGTCAACATTTTGGGTCTGTGACCCTTCAGCAGAACTCCAGGATCACTTGATTCCAGGCCTCATTGTAGGCTTGGTCCTTATGTGAGGTGAGAGTGACTGCTCTTGTTTCAAAACCCAAACTGAGCATCAGTAAGTGCCACTTGATAGCACTGTCAATATAACCTTTCCATCACTTTGCAGATTTTAGTGTATATGGCATCAAGGAGTCCTAACAAAATATGTCAATGGGCATCAAGGGGATAACACTCCAAAGGCTGGAGTCAGACATCTCATGAAGGAAGATGGTTGTGGTTGTTGAAGGTCAATTATGCCAGCCCCAAGACATCATTGCAGGAGTTACTCAGGCAAAGTTCCAGCTCTTCAGCTGTCATGTCAATGACCTTCATAGGGTCAAAGGCGGGAATGTTCACTCATGATTGCACAATGTTCAATTCCTCTTGCAACCTCTCAGCAAATGAAAGTTCATACCAGCATGCAGTAAGATTTCAACAGCGTTAAGGCATGGACCAATAAGTAACACAAGTGCTAGGCAACAACAACTCTAACAAGAGGAAATATAACCACTCAGCCTTGACGATCAATGGCAGTACTGTTGCCAAGACCCCACCATCAACATCTGGAGATCACCATTGACCAGAAACTGAACAATTACCTAAATACTATGGCTACAAGAGGACTTAGAGGCTGGATATCCTACATGAGTGACTCAACTTTTGACAACATAAAGCCTTTCTGCTATCCACAAGGCACAATTCAGGAATGTGGCAGAATACTATCCTTTATCCTGGATGAGCACAGATTTGGACCTGTTCCTGTGCTGTATGAACCTTTGACCACAACTGATTTTATAGTCCTGCACTAGCAGCTCCAGCAACACTCAAGAACTCAACACCATCCAGGACCAAGCAGACTACTTGACAGGAATCTCATCCACCATGGTAAACATTCATTCCCTTCACTATTATCACATTGTGGCTGCAGTACATTTCAGCTAAAGATGCACTGCAGTTACTCCCCCAGGCTACTCCAACAGCATCTCCTAAGCACACGAGCTCTACCACCAAGAAGGACAAAGGCAGTAGGTGATTGGGAGCGTCACCAGCTGCAGGTTCCTCTCCAAGTCACACACCATCCTGACCTGTGTCTAAATGCTGCATCTAAATCCTGAAACTCCCTGCACAACAGCATTGTAGGTGCATCTTCATCATAAGGACTTCCCTGGTTCAAGAATGTGGCTCACCACCACCACCTTCTCAGGCAGTATGCGATGGGCAATAAGTGCTGGCCATGCCACTTATGCCCACATCTTGTAAATGAATAAATCAACACACATTGCCAACTCTGGTTGGACCTAATCTTCGAGGTGAGGTCACATGTCTTCATGCTGTCGACCACCCATCCTCACAGTCTAAGCATTGGTTGTCTTGTCATCCCGAAATTAAGATCTCACTTCTGTCCTCTGTAAAGTAACACAGTGCCACCAGGTTGATTCGATAAAACGTGTTTATTAGCAGTGCACCGCTAAGGAGAGGTCTCTTCAGCACTCGTTAAGAGTCACTTCCCGAGGTCTCCCCGTACAAAAGAGCAGACAGAAATTTATACAGATATTTTCATGCACACTTAATGCATGCGGCGCCATGAGTTTCAGTCAGGCCACAGAGATCCCAGGACAGATATCGCACCTATTGTCCAGCATAAATGAGTTATAATCAAGAGATTCAAAGACAGGTATCACCCCTCATTGTTTAGGACAAGCTTCCCACTCGTTGTTTATTGCACCCAGTACCCTTATTATCTAGCATACCTGGTCTGAAACCAAGGTTCCGGACACAGTAATTAACACCTTATCTATTGAATCAGCAGCTTGCCTGCTCTTGCTTGCGAGGTATTTTTCCATCAGCTATATGTATAGTTACAGTTTTTTAACCCTTTACTTCCTCATTCCCTCCTTTTATCATTACATGATAATCTAGGTGCCGAGAACGGGGCCGAGAGTTTATTAATAAGGACCTTGCAACAGGTATTTAAACAGGCCAGCACCACACAGCATACTATTATAATAACGATTAGCCCCACTGCTCCATGCAGCAGGTATGATGCCCACGATCCTCCTAATAGCCACCCCAACCAACCCGCCCCTCCTGTAAGTCCCTGCCTAAAGCTTTCTACTTGCTTCTGAATGTCCTGAATGGCATGGGAAATGTTGTAGGACTCATCTCTCACATTGGTGACACATTTGTCCCCTACTATGGCACATACTCCTCCTTGCTGAGCCAACTGGTAGTCCACAGCATTCCGGGTCTGCTTGGCATAAAGTCGAAGCTCCACCAGTTCCCGGTTCACTGCCTCCAGGCCATTCATAGTACTGTTTCCCAGCTCTGCCAGTCCACGATTAAGGTAGATCCGTTTTTTTGCGGCAACAGTTCCTGCAGAACCCTCCAGACAGAGAGTACTCAGACACCCATAGCCTAACGACGATAAGCAAGATCCCAACGTAATAGGATCCCTACAGTCCTCACAGAACCCCTCACTAACTGACCACACCACAAGGCTTCGTCGGACATGAGCCTTCTGGGGACAGGGGACCGTGACCGTCCTGATCGTTCCCATTGCAAACCAGGCTGGCAGAGTGGGGGTGGCGGTAGTGTAAGTACCATTAAAGAGGAACACATACCCTTCCTTAGCCCGGTAACAGGCTACATTACCCGATTACTGTGGACTGGGCATCTGAGAATACCAAGAGATTCCAACAACATTTCTCCCATGCTCTCTCAGGTAATTCTCCCTGGTTAGCCATTCTAAAGAGACATTAGACAATTTCACAATGGGTCCCTTTCCCTTCCCACAAACCCATCTCTCCCTGCAAGTAACGTAACACACCTAGTGGCAGCACACTCACACCTAAATCATCCCCCCTTAAATCCACATTTTATCTCTGTACAAGTGGTGGTGACACATGATATCGTGTGCTGTGCGATCGCTATCCCACAACCCCATCCTTTACCATTGAAGCAGCGGGAGAAGGACTGGTGGCTAGTTGTGCTACTAGGACCTGTTACTGTTCTTTGCAAGTATTTACCCGGCAGCACCCTCCCGTAAGTTCCCGTCTGCCCAATACACTTGTTTTTGCGTGTTCATACTTTAAGGGAGCCCTGGGGCTCCAGTTTGGTGTGGCTGCATAAGGACCTTACACTGATTCTGCCAAGGGGTAGCAAGCGGTGCGATTCCCATGTAGCTGCATGTGTGATTTGCAGAACAAATTATCCTCTAATGCCCACCTAAGAGTACCGGTAATGGTAAAGGGTACCAATAATGGTATGTTTCTTATGCTAATAAACATAATTTATCTTCCGGCAGCCATCGTTTACATTCACTCAGGTGAATCCAGCGTTCCTGGCCCTGTACTTTCACGGCTGTAAGGGTTTGGAGTAGTATCTGGAAGGGGCCTTTCCACCGAGGTCCCAGTTTAGGGCTGTCCCAATCTCGTATCAGTGCAGAATCTCCGATTTCCAGGTCAGTCATGTCCGCATTCTGTGCTTCCAGTCGTTTAAAAGCACTCTCCACCTGTGAATGCAGAAACTTTAGAGAGGACGTAAGTTGTCTGAACTACCTTTGTAGTTCATCTCCCATGATATTAAGGTCAACCTGGGTGGGGGGCTGGGTGTCAGCATCCTATGGGGTCCTTCCCGGACGTCCATAGACAATTTCGACAGCCAACACCCTGGTGGCCGAGTGGGGGGTAATTCTCATGTGGTATAATGCTAAGGGGAGAACCTTCAGCCAATTTAGACCCGTCTCTGATACTAATTTAGTTAGTTTATTCTTCAGGGTGCTGTTAGCTCATTCTGCTATACCCGCTGCCTGAGAGTGATGGGTGCAATGGAACTGCTGTTCGATATGTAGTGCCTCGCACACTTCCTTATTTATTTTCCCTATGAAGTGGGGACCATTATCTGAACTTATCTGTCGGAGTACCACAAACCTTGGTATAATCTCTGTAAGCAATAACTTCACCACCGTTGAGGCCTTATTGTTGGTGGTTGGAAAAGCTTCAATCCATCTACTAAATACATCAAAGATAACGAGACAGTACTTATAACAATGTACTCACGGTAATTCAATAAAGTCAAGTTGTATACATACAAAAGGACCACCTGGCAAGGGGGTTTTGCCTGGGGTGCACCTCACCCCTTTCCCAGCATTGGTTTGTTGGCATATCAAACACGATCGTATTTTGCCTTGTGCTGCTTCCTCCAATCTGGGGTGCCACCAGGTACGTAGTAAAATGTTACTCATTCCCTCCTTGCCAAGGTGGGTGTCAGAATGTAGGCAGTCAATAAGCATTGGTAACAACGAATCAGGTATGCATACTTGGTCGACTGGAGTAATCCAGAGGACATGTGGCACAGAGTGTGTACACCTGTGCACCTTCCACATTTGTTTTTCTGAATCAGGGGCGTCCCCCTGTAAGTGCTGCATGGTGACCATGTCTGGGGTGCCCTGTGTTGTTATCTTTGGCTTGCCGGCAACTGCCTGTTTTTCCGCAGTTGAAACGATTTTAGACCCCTGGTGTGCTGCCAATTTAGCCTCTGTGTCTGCCCTGTTATTGCCCTGTGTTACTAGGGAGGTGTCTGAAAGGTGAGCCGAGCATTTAATGATGGCCAATTTGTTAGGGAGGAGGATGGCCTGGAGGAGGTTCTTTACATAAGCTGTATTCTGTATGGGGCTACCTGTAGAGGTCAAAAATCCCATGTGCCCAGATTTGGCCAAAATCATGGGCAATTCCAAAAGCATAGTAGGAATCAGTGAAGATGTTAGCTACTCTGTCCTTGGCTAAAATACAAGCTCTGGTCAGGGCAAAGAGTTCTGCTTTTTGGGCAGAGACTGGGGGCTGCAAAGATGCAGACTCCACAACATGGGAGTCGTTTACTATGACATAGCCGCAAAGGCGGGTTCCTTGTTCGGAAACAGAGGAACTACCATTGACGTACAGGTTTAAGTCTGCTGACTGGAAGGCCTTATCCGAAAGGTCCGGACAGGATGCAGTCAAAAAGTGGTTACGTATTAAACAGTCATGTGGTGGATCTGCAACATCCTCAGGTGGGGTCTCTAGAAAAGTGGCAGGGTTAATGGTGGTGCAGTTGGCAAAAGTGAGGAGTGGGTTATTCAGGAGCACTACCTCATATCTGTTTAAGCGGGCCTGGGTAAGGTGTTGAGTCTGATGGGAGGTCAGGAGTGCCGTTACGGTATGGGAGGAATAAACAACCACCGACTGTTGCAGGGTGATTTGCAAGGAACCAGGATGCCCTGTTTGCAGAACAAATCTATTAAGTAGGTTATCCCGTCAACTGCCTCTCTCCGAAGGGGGTACTGTGGGACGGAAGGCAGTTGTGCTCCTGGTCTTACACAGATTTGGACTGGGGTCACTGGGGTGAATCCTACCTCAGCTTTCGACGCGGCCCATAAATCGGGGGTTGGCTCATCCGAAGGGAGTCGGTGGGGCTGATGGTAGTGTAAACAGCCTGTTACCAAGAAAGGGGTGAGGTAATGTCAGGGTCCCTTCTGGCAGTATCTGGGGAACTCTGTAAAGGCTTGTGTCTGCCTGTGCCTCAAGTCGGTGTGCTAGGAATCCCAGCTCCTTTGGTTTATAACCCTCATTAACTGACAGGGTGATGTGAGGGGACATCAAGCCTGACTGATTCCACAATTCATTAGGCACTTGAACTAAAAGTGCTGTACCCTCCTTACCCGCTCAATGGAACCGTGGCCTTGGACAGTTTAAAATCGTGCTGGGTGATACATAGAGCTTCGAGGGTTGAGGTATTGGCTCCCTTACCGATAAACTGGACGATGAACCTATCGTCAGTTTATTAGTTGAGGGAAAACCGATCCCCTTCATGATAGAAGGGTAGGGTACTTGGAATGGCTACTTCCCACAGCTAGTCAGGCGGAAAACGGGTTGCTAATTGAAAAAGGTTATCGTTTACCGGGGGGTCTAGTCTGCCATTGGCGATAGTGGGGGCAGTCCCATCGCCAATGGTCAGGTGCCCCGCAAAGGTAGCATCCTGTCAACCTGACACTCACCAGTGCGGGTTGTTGGGGTCCCCTGGGTCCTGGCTAATTATGAGGGGGCAGTAGTGGCGCGTAAGGGGGTCTGTACGCTGGGGCTCTTGGGCCGTTGGGGTGTACTGGATACCCTTTACCTCATTCAACATAGGTGGTGGGCTGGGATCTTTAGGGTCGTCATTATCAGTGGTAGAATCAGAGTCATAATCGGTGTCCATCTGTGGGTCTACTAAAGGTCTGTCCCCTACCAAAAAGTCCCATCGCTTGTCTGTGGCCTGAAAGCCGTTCGTATGCGGGCTTTCTCTCCGTCTAAGCTGATTCCTAGTTCGGGACATAATAGAGCCATGGAATTGTTCTTGGGGCTGGACTTGGTTAGCAGTCATTGGTGGTGAGAGCGGAACAGTTCGCGGATTAGTCTCATTATATGGGGACGTCAGTGAAGCGGGGGGTAGGTAGGGGCTGTGGGTCAGACCATCCAATCCTCCTCATTTTCGTCCATATCAGTATTTTGGAACAACAGGGGCACTCCAGACATGTCAGGAGGTACCTCCACTTTATCCTTATTTTTTTCTATTTTTATTCCTATGTTTTTCCTATTCTCCTGATCTACCCCTTCTGTCTCCCTTCTGTTCCTCTCAGCATCGTGGACTCCACACTGAGACTTCAGAACTTCCCAACTCTTAGGACTTCCCTTTTCATCACACACACTAATCCCCCTTCTGCGCACATTATGTTCCCAACTATTCTGTTTAGATTTATTTGTTAGGTCTTCGGCCACTTTTCTCCCAGTAGACATTAATATTTTCCATTGTTTCCCTCGTATTGCACTCCCAAATTGCCCTTTCTGCCTTTAGGCACTTATCCACATCCCAAGTTCCCCCTAATGGCCATATTTCATTTCCCAATTTTTTTATTGTGGCATGCCGATAATTTACGGAAGTTATTCTCATTTTTCGGATCGTCTTTACATAACTTAGATAGTGGGGTATTGGACCCAGACTTATCGAGAGTTTGTCCCTTTTTTTTCTTTTTTTTTCCCCCGACCATATGGTACAAATTGTTGTGATTATCTATAAGATCGGTCTCTTTCCTTCACCGACTTTAGGCTCCTGACCTTCCCGTGGGGGATTTCCCCTCTTAAGAACTGGTCTAAGGTAGGGTGGTAGTACCGGAGAACCGATCTCAAAACTTAAAGCTCAAAACCTTGAAATTCACAAACTTAAAACCCAAACCTGGGGACTCGAACCCCAAACCCGAAACTGGGGACTCAAACCCCAAACGCAAAACTAACTGGGGACTCGAACCCCGAACCTGAAATTAACTTAACTGGGGACTCGAACCCCAACAATGAAATTAACTTAACTGGGGACTCGAACCCCAACAACGAAATTAACTTAGCTGGGGACTCGAACCCCTCTCACCTGTGGCACTCAGACAAGCTCACGAGAGGTCCGTCAGAGGATATTCGACAAACAAAGGGATCGATCAGGTGTCCGACTCCCTGAGAGGGATCAAGGTGAATCTTACCTTGCGGGCCCTTCTGCCTTAGGTAGTTGTTACCCCCGTCGATCGCTCACGCCGCTTCCGAAGCCTCATCTTGGACTCCTGGCTGGCTCGCCAGATTGTCGTCCTGAAATTAAGTTCTCACTTTTGTCTGCTGTAAAGTAACACAGTGCCACTAGGTTGATCCAATAAAACTTGTTTATTAGCAGTGTACCACTAAGGAGAGGTCTCTTCAGCACTCTTTAAGAGTCACTTCCCGAGGTCTCCCCATACAAAGGAGCAGACAGAAATTTATACAGATATTGTCACACACACTTAATGCATGCGACGCCGCGAGTTTCGGTCAGGCCACAGAGATCCCAGGACAGACATCGCACCTATTGTCCAGCATAATTGAGTTATAATCAAGAGATTCAAAGACAGGTATCACCCCTCATTGTTTAGGACAACCTTCCCACTCGTTATTTATTGCACCTAGTACTCTTATTGTCTAGCATACCTGGTCTGAAACCAAGGTTCCGGACACAGTAATTAACACCTTATCTACTGAGTCAGCAGCTTGTCTGCTCTTGCTTGCGAAGTATTTTTCCATCAGCTATATGTATAGTTACAGTTTTTTAACCCTTTACTTCCTTAGTCTGATACATCTATTCTTGGGGAAGTCCTGGAGTGTTGAGAACCCGAAATGGTTCTGCTCCAAACTGAACAGTGCTGAAGATAAAGTTGCAAGATCTGGGAATCAAGGCCTTTCTTTGGATTTTGGCACTCAACTGTTGTTGAATATTGTCCCGCTGTCATAAGACTATTGAACAGTCCCCTAGTACAATAAGATGGACCCTTGACCTCACAATCTACCTCGTTATGGTCTTGCACCTCATTGTCTGCCTGCACTGCACTTTTTCTGTAACACTTTATTCTGCATTCTGTTATTGTTTTTGTTATTGTTATTGTTATCTCAACGTACTGATATGATGAAGCAATCTGTATGGATGGCATACAAAACGAAGTTTTTCACTGTACCTCAGTACATGTTACAATAACGAACCAATTTACCAATCAACTGCCACCACGCATTTGCTGTCAGCCTGTGCTAAGTTCCTGATTTCAGGCATTGCCACTCCAGTGCTTTCTGCTGCAAAAGGTGGGCAAAAGAAGAATTGGATTCTGTTTGGACTGGGACACAATTGTGAGGCAATGCTTGACATGGAGACTCAGACATGAGCAGTGATTAACCTTGCGAGGCACCACTGCTGGTGTCTGTGAAGCTGTTTTGCAGCAACAGGACATGCCTTCAGCAAAACAAGAGACAATACTTGGGCAGATGGGAAAAAAATCCATACAAACTTCCAAAGTTGATGAAAATCTCTAAATTCATAACAAAGCTGAATAAATACAGCTTGAATGCAACGGAAATTATTGATCACCCATGCAGCAGAGCTAACTGTGGTCAAAGAATCATACAGCACAGAAAAGGCCCTTCAGCCCACCACGTCCATGCTAACCATCAACCACCCATTTACACTAATCCTACCCTAAGTCGTCTTATTGCCCCCCACATTCCCATCAACTCTCCCCTCCCCCAGAATCTGCCAAAGTCAAAGTCGAGTTTATTGTCATATGCACAAGTACATGGATGCACAGGTGCAATGAAAAATGTACTTGCAGCAGCATCACAGGCACAGAGCATCATATAAGCGGCATTCACAAGAAAACATAAGTTAAACATAAGTTATACACAATTTTTACAAGAAAGAACACAATTAAAACAAAACAAGGTCCATTTTAGTGCAAAGTGATCGAAGTGGTCATACTGTTGCTAAACTGTAGTGATTAGGGTTGTGCCAGTTGGTTCAAGAACTGAATGGTTGAAGGGAAGTAGCTATTCTTGAACCTGGTGGTGTGGGACTTCAGGCTTCCGTACCTCCTGTCATCACCTACAAACTGGGGACAATTTACACTGGCCAATTAACCTACCAACGTGCACATTTTTGGGATGTGGGAGGAAACCAGAGCATCTGGGAGAAATCCACACTTTCACAGGTAGAATGTGCAAAGTTTGCACAGACAGCACCAGAGATCAGGATTGAACCCAAATTGCAGGAGCTGTGAGGTAGCGACTCTACCAGTTGCACCACCATGCTGCCCATAACAGTAGTTTGTACTCTCATCTCTAAGCCAGTTGCAAATCCCACTTTAGAGGCTTGACCGCAAAAGTTGAGGCAGATGTTCCCAGGATAGCAGGTGAAGCCACTCCCTGCCATGTCAGGTTTTTGCAAAAAATCTGGTGTTGCTATTTCAAACAAGCAGTGAGTGTCTAGATTTAATATTTAAACCTGAAGCAAGTCACATTGCCATTCATATATAAATTTATCACTGTGTTTCCCACATTATAATAGTGACTGCAGGTCAAAAAGTACTTCTGGCTTCTGACTGCCCAGTGCTCTGGGATGTCTTGAGACAGTGGTGGGTGGTATAGCAATGCAAGTCTTGTCTTTCTTGAGTTGAATTTCCTGACAAATTTAAACATCTAAAATGTTTCAGATTGTAAAACAGAAACTGATCCAACAAACCTATCCGGTAACTTGTCCCAACTAAGGTCATGGAGAGCCAAAACAACATTAAAAACTTTGCATGGGTGGGGAAGGAGGGATATCTCTAAAATTCACCTCCATCCACTTCAATGGTGGGGACCACACTGACCCTGACTTACAAGGTCATGTGCAAATAATCTGTACCCCAGCCTGAAACAGGTCAAGTTCCCTTTGAGCAGGGAAGGGCAAGAGGAAATTAGGTGGAAGTGTGTAAGTACATGGAGGATTAGATGGAGCAGACACTGATAAACTGTTTCCAAAGTCTGACCAGTCAAAGGCTGGGAAAGACAGATTTGAATTTGAGGGAAAGACAGAGGGGATTTCATAAAGAACCAGAGGCAATGTAAGGAAGCAGTTTTTCTGCAAGTGGAGATTCAGATTTGGCACATATTGCGTGGTGATGCACTGGATACTATTTCAAAAGGGATCTTCATTAACAAAGTGGATAAAGACCTCAAATACAAAAAAAAATGCAGGAATTTAGGAAAGAGCAGTGCAATGGGACTAACTGCCTTGTATTGCTAGAAAATTTGAGTACAGGAGCAAAGAGGTCTCACTGCAATATATGAGGCCTTCGTGAGGCCACATCTGGATCCTAATGAAAGGATGTGCTTGCCATAGAGGGAGTGCAGCGAAGAGAGGGGAGCTTGCATAGGCTATATTTGTTTACTTCAGCACTTAGAAGAATGATGACCTCATTGAACAATACATAAAATTGTAGATAGGCACATGAATGGACAGATATGGACATCGAGGAGGCAGAAAGAATTAGTTTAGTTAGGCATTTAATTACTAGTTTAATTAGTTTGGCACAACATCATGGGCCAAAGAGCCTGTTCCTGTGCCGTACTGTTCTAAGTTTACTTTCTAAAATTCTTAGAAGGCTCAACAGGATAGATAAGAGGATGATGTTTCCCCCGACTGAGGAGTCTGGAACCAGGGGGGGGTCACAGTCTCAAAACAGGAACGAAATGAGGAGAAATTTCCTCACTCAAATGACAGTGAATCTTTGAAATTCTCTACCCCTGGAGGGAACAGAGGCTCAGTCACTGTTTCCATTCAAGACTGAGATTGACAGGATGTTTTGTTATTAGAGGAATCAAGGGATATAGGGACATGACAGGAAAATGGTGTTGAGGTAAGATCGGCTATGATCTCACTGAACGGCAGAGGAGCTGGAAGGGCCAATTAGCTTACTCGTGCTCCTATCTCTAACTGGATCACTCCTTAAAAATAAAATGGTGGGCTGAATGGCACCTTTGGTACTGTATAATTTATTGTTTCTATTCAGCGTATCAATGTCCATTCATGTGCCAGCACACAACCCTCTGGGCATTGAACTTGCTAATATCCAGACTAGTTCTTCCTTTACGCAGCTCCATATCCCAGGGATTCCAGCAATACCTCTGCAGCAGTGGCAGCTGCAGCCTAACGTGTGACCAGTCCACCTCTGAGTCGGGTGATCATAGCTTCAAATCCATGTCCTGACACTGGTGCATAACATCCAGCCTCCCACTGCAGCACTGTTGGAGTACTGTGCTATGGGGGGGGGGGGGGGGGTGCTGTGGTACAGGTGAGAGGTCAAATGGTTCTACCTTCATAAGGGGACATGTGGCACAATCTTGAAGAAGAACAGGAGAGTTCTCCCCAGTGCCTGGTTCATATTTATCCCTCAGTGTGCATCAATAAAAACATATACAATGGTCATTCTTATTTTGCTGTTTGCTATGCACATATTTCCTCTGCAACATCTGTCATGACACTTTCAAAGGTACTTTATTGACTGTAAAACACTTAGAAAGACTTGCATTTCTAAAGAACCTTGCAGATTCCTTTGTAGATGCTCCAAAGTGCTTTACAGCCAATTAAATACTTCTGAAGGGTAGTTAATGCTGTAATATATGTTGGAAAAGGCACTGTGCAATTGTTGGAGATCCTTTCACTACCTGTCATTACTTCACGTAGATGTTCATTCTTCCAACCGATTTTTGTGCCATCAAAGCTGATCTTCCAACACTTAGTAGAGTTTCTGGACAACAGATCAAACACCTGGCTGTGTTTTTCTTCTCCTGATTCTCAGGCCATAAAAGCCAGATACCGCGATTCAGAAACAGCTTCTTCCCCTCCGCCATCAGGTTTCTGAACAGTCCATGAACCCTTGAACACTACCTCGTTATTCCTTTATTTTGCACTATATATTTATTTTTGTAATTATAATGAATTTATGCCTTTGCACTGTACTGCTGCCGCAAAACAACAAATTTCATGTCATATAAGTCAGCGGTGCTAAGTCTGATTCTGGTTCTGATTCTGCTTCTATCAGTGCATTGCTTCAGTATCATCAAGGATGCGGGCCAGCACCGGCCATTCCCTTTTCTCTCTTCTACCTTCTGGGAGAAGATACAGGAACTTGGATGCCCAGACGATCAGACTTAAGGACAGTTTCTTCCCCACTGCTGTCAGACTTCTGAACCAATCACCTCTTTCACACCCCATTCCTGGTGGTGCTGCCATTTTCTCGGACTCTTAACTCTACCTCTCTTGGTTATTCTGTTATTGTCACTTTAGCATTTCTTTTTGCACTACTTCAGATTGCACTACAATCATTGCACCATTCTCCTGTTTTGTGCTCGCTGCTGTATTTAAAGTTGTATTTATTATAACCATGTGTACTGTTTACTCTGTGAGCTTCATGTCAGCAAGGAATTTCATTGCACCCTGGTGTATACAACAATAAACTAATCTGGATCTGATCTGATCTGAATCTGACCCCATTACTTCCCCAGTTATGATCAAGCTGTGAGACACCATGTGTCAAAGATACATCTCATTGCAATTCGGAAGCAGCACAATGTTTTGAAATGCAACAACAGCTGTTGAGCAGACAAACATGAGGTGAGGTCACCACATGTTGTGCTAGAGACTGTGTCTGGCCCAGTACTACTTCATGTTCAAGGTTCTGTAAGGAAATTGGCAAGCGGCTGCTTCCCCTGGCTGCAGTGTTTGAGACTGGACATCAGATTCCCATGATAAGGTGTTGGCCATTTAGGACTGAGATGAGGAGGCCTGGGCCAGATCAGCCATGATTGTAATGAATGATGAGGCAGGCTTGTGGGCCCAAGTAGCCTTTTCCTGCACTTATTTTCTTACATTCTTGTGAGAACTTTCCTTACTCAGAACAAGTCTCTACCAAGACACTCAATACCTGAATATATTCAAGGCAGGATTTTGTACAGTAAGATTATCAAGGGATATGGGCATTGGGAAGATGGACTTGAGTTAGTGGCTCAACCCCAACCTTACTGAACAGCGGTTCATATACGAAGGGCTTTATGGCCAAATTTTGTTCCAATTTCTTACGTTCTTACAAACTGCCTGTATCCTTTGCTATTTTCATATGTTCTATGCTTTCAGGAGGGGTTAAAACTTGAAAAGAACCTTCATTAAATCACACTTCGGAGCACAATGCAGAATTCCGGTTTCCGTCTTGTACAAATGATAAGGAGGCAATGGCAAAGGCGCAGAAGTGATCCACGGGAAGGATACCAGAACTAAGAAATTGGAACGATCAGGGAAGACTGAACAGATTGGGTGTCTTAGAAGAAGGGAAGAGAAGGCTTAGGAATAACCTATGGAGCTCTTTAAAATTACAAGGGGATTTATAGGATCTAGAAGTGCTAAAAATTATAGTGCAAATGCTTGTAGTAGCAGCACGCCAATCAGAGCTTCAGTGGTTGGAGAGAGGTCAGAGCCAATGGGGGGGGAGAAATGGGACTATTAAGGCATCAGAGGATCTTGGGGGATAATCAGGAGGTGGATCTTTTGGGGAATGATGGGCAGACTCGGAACTGTCAAATGTCCTAGGGGACTAGAAGGCTGGAAGCTTTAGTGTGTTGTGACTTCAGGGAATTTCAGAGAATTGGAGTGTTGGGTTCAAAGTTGGGCAGGGGACTGGGGGAGAGATTGAGCGAGGAGGTTAGTACTGTTGTGGGAAGGATGGGGGGGGGGGCTAAAGGATAAAAGATAAGTCTCAATCCTGCAATGCTCCATGTAGATCTAATTGACCAAGAGTGTGCAATGTCATTCACTACTGGGACAACCTGTTCTAATTTCTCCAGCTATGCTCTAAAAGAACATTGTACAAGGAATCAAGACAATAAACAAAATAGTGCCCAGTCAGACTTCTGGAGTAACACACAATGACCCTGAATTGGTGGCTATCCTGTCTCACCATGGTAAGTACATTTTCAATGGCACAGCATTGAAAAAAATAGTCCTGCACAATCTAATGTCTATGCTGATGTTTCTACTTGGAGAAAAAGTTTAAAACTAAAGTTTACAAGTATTAAGGAACTCAGGAAAAAAACAGTGAGGATGTAGAGCTCACTAGCCCATGGAATGGTTGAGGTGAATCCATTTAAGAGGAATATGGAGAAGTACTCAAGGGAGAAAGAAATAGGTCCATCACTAGGGAGAAGTGAGTGGAAGGAGGCTGAGATGGAGATTTATACCGGCTGGGCTAAACGGCCTGTTTACATTGTGCAAATGTCATGTAGCACAGTGTGAAATCAGAAATGAGAAACATCATTGAAATAAAAGCCATTACAGCATTACCTAGCACTATAAACAGGATCCACTCATGGGGATTTGGTTACTGAGCTTCAAGACTAAAGAGTGTGTAATCAGTTCTTTGTCAATAATAGGCTCTCCCATGCCTGCCTGGTGTAAGAGTTTGTTCTGCATTTAATAAAAATAATAATGTTCATTTTTAATTTTACCTTAGATAATAAATCCTTTTTAGCTGTTTGCCTACTGTAATGTAAATTAGTCTTTCTTCAAAGCAACTCATAGAGTTACCTGAGCTCAACAAATACATTACGAGTGACCTTGTCTCCTTTCAGAGTATAAACAAAGCCAGCTCCCTTGTTGCACAGGTATGTCCCAGTTGATAGTTTTGTCATCAGTATAATGAGCCAGCTTTCGCACAGTAAACACAGGAAGCTGGACAGTGTTGTCTGTGTTATTGTGAAGGAGCTGATTGCACACTGCCTCTTGTGTTAACGTTCAGTGACTGAATGATGATGCAGCTGTCAGTCATGGCTTCATTATTAGTACTCTGGTTTCTGAACTTTGTCCTCAGTCATATCTGCTCAATACAACCTGGAGATCAGCAGTTGTGCATTGTACACTGCTTATGAAATTCAGTTCCTTTGACTTCAACAGAACCAACATTTGGAAGCAAAGTACAATATACATTCACTGTTTATAAACTATATATCACAAGTAACCAAGGATAAGATTCCAAACTGTGGGCTTAAGAAATTATAACTCAAAAAATCAGGTCAATACTCTACTCCAATTCTGAGGGAACACTGCACAGCTGGAGGTGCTGTCTTTCAAATGAAACATTAAACCAACATAATTTTTTTCTACTCTCTTAGATGTAAATAAATGATCCCAAAGCACTATTCTGAGGATGAGTAGGGGAGCTCTCTTTGGTGTCCTGGCCAATATTCAACCCTCACGCAACTTCATTACAAAAGATTATCTGTTTATCGTCATATTGCAGTTTGTGGAAGTCCCAATGCAGGGTCTCAACCAGAAAGGTTGACCATCCCTCTGCCTCTACAAATGCTGAGTTCCTCCAGTAATTTGTTTTTCGCTCCAGATTCCAGCATCTGCAGTCTCATGTCTGCAGTTTGTGGAATCTTGCTGTACACAATGAACAGACCATCAATCTACTTAGTCCTCAAGCTCACCTTTCAATCAAGTTGTCCACTTTATTTCCCACGCTATAACTGTGACTACACTTCCAAAATATTTCTTTGGCAGTAAATTAGAACATAGAACAGTACAGCACAGGAACAGGCCCTTTGGCCCACAATGTTGTGCTGAACTAATTAAACTAGTAATTAAATGCCTAACTAAACTAATTCCTTCTGCCTACACAATGTCCATATCCCTCCATTCTCTGTACATTCATGTGCCTATCTAAGAGCCTTTTAAATGCCTCTACCATATTTGCCTCCACCACCACCCAGTCACCCCCCACTCTCTGTGTCAAAAACTTGCCCCGCACATAGGGTAACTTTCTCCTTTGAAGTTACCCCTCTCACATTAAGTGCATGCCTTCTAGTATTAGAAATTTCAACCTTGAGAAAAAGATACCAGCTTGTCTACTCTCTCTATGCCTCTAATAATCTTATAAACTTCTATCAGGTCTCCTGTCAGCTTCCGCTGCTCCAGAGAAAAAAAACAAGTTTGTCCAACTCTCCTTTTTGCACATGCCTTCTAATCCAGGCAGCATCCTGGTAAACTTCTTATCTATCCTTTTCAAAGGCTCCACATCCTTCCTATAAAGGGGCAACCAGAACTGAATGCGGTACTCCAGATGCAGCCTAACTAGAATTTTATAAAGCTGCAACATAACTTCCCGACACTTGAACTCCACCTCGACTAATAAAGGCAAACATGCCATATGCCTTCTTTACCACCCTATCAATCTGTGCAGCTATTTTCAGGGAGCTATGGACTTGGACCCCAAGATCCTTCAATACATCAACATTATTAAGGGTCTTGCTATTAGCAGTGTACTGTCCCTTTACGTTTGATCTCCCAAAGTGCAACATCTCATATTTGGATGGATTAAACTCCATCTGTCATTTCTCTGCCCATATCTGCAATTGATCTATATCCTGCTGTATCCTTTGGCAATCTTGTACACTATCTACAACATCACCAATCTTTATATAGTCTGTGAATTCACTAACCTACCCACCTACATTTTCATGCAAGTCATTTATATATATATCGCAAACAGTGAAGGTCCCAGTACGTATCCCTGCGGAAATTACTTGGAATGTCCTGAAAGAGATATGAAAGGCGGTATAGGAATGAAAGTCTAACAATGTTCTTTTTTTCTTTGTAACATTATCGGTATATCTTTTTATTTCTTTGTCCCTCACATATTTATATAGTTTCCCCCTAAATGCCTTAATTCTATTTGCCTCAGAGATGGTGAGATTATTTCTGAAGAAATAAAGTAACAGTACTCCATATAGCAGGGGACATAAAATATTTATCTTTGTATTTATCTAGGACTATTGTTCCTGATAAATGCAAACTGAATGTCTGCAACTGAATCTGCCCTTGCTTCCATGACACTTTCTCACTCAGATATTTCCCATGTTGGGCAGCATGAAGTGTGCCTTGAGGTGCAGGCAAATCCCAGCATGGATTGGTGGGGCTGAATGTCATTCTATGAAAAAACTAAGAGCTGCTGAATATCTAGTTTCAAGTTTATTGTTGTCATAGGCAAACATACACAGGGCATACATGCCATGAAACTTAACATTTTGCAGCAGCAGCACAGTATATTACAGGACGACGACAAACATAAGTTAACATAAACTTAAATTAACATAAATTATATATAACCTACCCATGTGCAAAATAAACAACAAAGTAAACATAACAACTCTACTGCGAGATGGAGAGAGAAAAAAACATATAGTTTGAGGTAGTGTTAGGGATTTTCAGGTTGGTTCAAGAACCTGATGGCAGTGGGGAAGAAGCTGTTGTTGAACCTTGAGGTGTGGGTCTTTAGGCTCCTGTACCTTCTGCCTGATGGCAGCATGGAGAAGAAGGCATGGCCCAGATGGTGGGGGTCCCTGATGATGGATGTCGCCTTCCTGAGACATCACCTCTTGTAGATGTCCTTGATGGTGGGGAGAGCTGTACCTGTGACAGAACTGGCTGAGTCCACTACTCTCTGTAGCCTCTTACGTTGCTGTGCATTGGAGTTTCCATACCAGGCCATGATGCTTTCCACTGTACATCTGGGAGCCATGAGGTGAACGAATGCAAGGGTGATGGGTGAATGGACAGCAGGGATTTGGATCAGTTTCAGTGTATAAGGTTTGTGAGGTGAGGTGAACACCAGGGCAGCACTGGAAAAGTCAGTCTGGAGGTGACCACTGGCAGAGGTGAGGGTTTCTTCAGCGTCTGGGGGAGGGTGATGTGGCAGTAGATGGTATTGATGAAGGCACGAATATGGGAGTGGAATCTCGCACCAGCGTTGATATGTTAATGTTGCTGCCGGAAAAGTGAAAAGTTGCGTCAAAAGCTTCAGATGAGAAAGAGTGAGTTTTTTATTCATTCACAGTACATTAGCATTGTTAATTGCTCTTCCCTAACCGAACCAGTGGCGGTGAGCTACCTCCCTGAACTGCTGCAGTCCTTCTGAAGAAGATTCGTCAGTATCAGTGAAGTCACAACGATATATCTCCAAGTCAGGATAGAACAAAAGAATTGCAATGAATTTAGTAGAATTGCACTGGATCTTATGGCTCAGCTGCAGGCCACTCAATGCAAGTGGTCTGTGCTGATGTTTATGCTCCACCTGAGCCTTCTCCCACCTTCCAATGCAGCAACACTTCAAAAGTATTTTATTGGCTGTAAAGCACTTTGCATCACCTTGATAAATGCAAGTCTTTCTTTGTTTACTTTATTTCACCTAATCGGCATAATCCTTGCATTCTTCTCTCCCTCTTGTGTTTACCTGTTTCCTCTTAAATGGATCTGTTTTATTGCCAATCGCTCCCTGTGGGAATGAGATCCCCCTTTTCACCACTCCATGACTAAAGAGATTTCTCCTGAATTTCCTATTGGAGTTACTTATGTGTCTCTTTGATAACTGGCAACTGGTTTATTATTGTTACATTTACCGAGGTACAGTGAAAATCTTTGTTTTGCATGCATTCCATGCAGATCATTTCATCACATCAGTATATTGAGGTAGTACAAGGGAAAAGCAATAACAGAATGCAGAATAAAGTGTTACAGTTACAGAGAAAGTGCACTGCAGGCAGACAATAAATTGCAAGGCCATAACGAGGTAGATTGTGAGGTCAAGATCCTATTTTATCATACAAGGGAACTGCTCAATAGTCTTATAACAGCGGGATAGAAGCTGTCCTTGAGCCTGGTGTTACGTGCTTTAAGGCTTTTGTATCTTCTGCCCGATGGGAGGGGGGAGTAGAGAGAACGTCCGGGGTGGGTGGGGTCTTTGATTATTTTGGCCGCTTTACAGAGGCAGCGAGAAGTGTAGACAGAGTCCATGGAGGGGAGGCTGGTTTTTGTGATGTGCTGAGCTGTGTCCATAACTCTCTGCAGTTTCTTGCAGTCTTGGACAGAGCAGTTGCCATACCAAGCCATGATGCATCCGGATAGGATGCTTTCTATGGTGCATCTATAAAATTTAGTAAGGATCAATGGGGACGTGCTGAATTTCTTTAGCCTCCTGAGGAAAAGGAAATGTGTGTGATATGTTGGAAATCAAGGGAAATTCAATAACAGTTTGTGTCACAGTGGCAATGTTGCCGGTTCAGACTGTGACATGGGAGAGCACAGCAATGAAGGGTTGTTAATTCTAACTGATCTGTCTGGGGGAGATGAATGAAAACGGAAAAGGGAGAGAAAAACATAGAGAGCTAGAAGTGTAAGATGAAAAACACTGCAGCTGGTCTGAAAATGCTGGAAATGCTGGAAATACTCAGTAGGTCAGACAGCATCTGTGGTGAAAAAAAAGTTAAAGTTATAGATTGATTACCTTCTATCAGAACTGGCCAGTTCTTACACAAACAGGAAGGGCTAGTTATCTGAAATGATGAATTCATTGTTGAGTCTTAAGGGCTGGAATGAGCCTTCCCATCACCTTTGCTGCCAAATTTACCTTTTCTCACTTTTATATGGTCCATTTTGAACTGCTCCCTTACTTTTCTCAACATCTCATCCTGCATCTCAGGGGACAGGTTAACGACCAATATCCATTACATACCAACAGACTCCCACAGCTACCTTAACTAGACCTCCTCCCACTCTGCTTCCCGTAAGAGCTCCATCCCATTCCCAGTTTCTCCAGCTCTGTCATAGCTGCTCTGATGACAAAACCTTCAAACCAGTACTCTGAAGAGGTCTTCCTTTTACCGTTAACCGTACTTTCCATTCTACCACAACTGTTCTCATCCCCTCTTGCCCCCAGCCACAGAATCTGGTTCACCTTGTCCTAATTTTCCAACCTCCATATTCAGTGGATCATCCCCTATAACTTCCACCACATTCTATGCCATGCCACTACCAGTTGCGCCTTCATCTTCCCTCTTCTTTGATCATCCTAAAAGTTCCTCATTATTTTCTTTGTCTCAGCCCTAAATGATTTTGAAAACTTCTGATAAATTATCTCTCAACTGACTCTTCTCCAGAAACAATTCCAGGTTCACACATTGATCCATGAAACTAAAAGCCTTCAACTCTGTAACAATTCTCTTCAATGTTCTTTGCACTCACTAGGGACTCTCATCATTCCTCTAAGCTCAGTGACAAGAGTGGGTGCGATACTTTCATTGTGGCTGAATGTCTTTTATACAAATCTTTGTTATAAATTACACTTCAAAAAGAAATTCATTTGCTGTACAGTACTTTCGTGATGTCCTGTAAGAAATGTGAAAAGTACTAAATAATCTCATATTTCTAATAGATGTAGAAGAGGGCATTCAGCCCATTGAATCTCTGCTAGCTCTCAATCTCATTCCTTCCACTTCCATGTACAGAAGGATCTTGAGGTCCAAGTCCATAGCTCACTGAAAGTGGCTGCACAAGTCGATAGGGTGGTAAAAAAGATGAATGGCATGCTTCCCTTTATTAGTTGAGGCATTGAGTTCAAGAGTCAGGAAGTTATGTTGCAGCTTTTCAAAACTCTGGTTAGGTCACACCCGGAGTTTTGCCTTCAGTTCTGGTCTCCCCATTATAGAAAGGATGTGGAGGCTACGGAGAGGGTGCAGAGGAGGTTTACCAGGATGCTGCCTGGATCAGAGGGCATGTGCTATGAGGTTGGACAAACTAGGGTTGTTTTCTCTGGAGTGGCAGAGTCTGAGGCGAGACCTGGTAGTAGTTAATAAAACGCATAGTTAGGGTAGACAGCCATATCTTTTTCCCAGGGTCAAAATGTCTAGTACTAGAAGGCATACATTTAACATGAGAGGGGATAAGTTCAAAGGAGATGTGTGGCACAAGTATTTTTTTACACAGAGAGTGTTGGGTGCCTAGTATGCACTGCCTGGGGTGGTGGTGGAGGTAGATTCAATAGAGGTGTTCAAAAGGCTCTTAGGTAGGCACATGAAGATGCAGAGAAAGGAGGGATATGCACCACATGCAGGCAGGAAGGATTAGGCATCATTAGCTTAATTAGTTCGGCACAAAATCGTGGGCTGAAAGGCCTATTCTTGTGTTGTGTTGTTCTAGGTTCTATGTTATTTACCTGTAATTTATTTTCTCTGAGAAATCCATCAACTCACCCCCCCCCACCCCCACCCCCAAAACTGACCCACACTAGGGACAATTTACAACAGACAATTAACCTGCTAACCATCACAACTTTGGGATGTGGGAAGAAACCAGAACACTTGATGGCAACCCATGTGGTCACAGGGAGAACCTGCAACTCCACACTGAGAGCACCGGAAGTCGGGATCGAACCCAGGTCACTGGAGCTGTAAGGTAGCAGCACCATCTGCTCCACCACTGTGCCAGCCAACACAAAGTTTTCTTTCTTGGCATTTTGATCAGACTCTGAGGCTCCTCTCTCAGTGTGTTGTAGAAAAATGTTAAGTGTAGACAAACCAAACAGAGACAGAAAAGTGATAAGGTTTAGAGACAGAAACTGCTCCATTCACCTATGTCAAAGGATTAAAATCTCTGCCCTCTGGCTTTAGATCTATATCTGTTCCCTTGCTCTTTATTTCTACTTGCTTATTTACTGAAGAATAAAGCTAGTTCTATCATCCCAATAAGGATACCTCTGCACTCGCAGCTCTATGGAAGCAGTGACTTAGGGAGCTGCATTTGCTAACTTGATTATTGCTCTGGTAAACGCACTTTGTGTTTCCTACATCTGAATTGTAGCTTCTTCTGCCCCAAGGCAAGACCTGCGATCAGGCACAGACTATCGAAATCTTCAGAAATCACTGCCTAGACATCAGTTGGAATTTTGTCGCCAATTTTACATTAGGAGGAAATTTACTAGGATGGCGTTAGGTGGGGAAAGTGAGGCTGTTTTCTCCAAAATAGAGAAGGTTACAAGAATTGATGGAGGTATTCCAGAGCTTTTTGATGGAGAAAGTAATGGGAATATGCTTCCAGTGGCAGGAAGGCTGGTAACCAGAGGACATGGCTTAAGATGTGTGGCATAAGAACCAATGGGAAGAGTAGAATTAACTTTATATGTGGAGTTGTTATGACCCGGAACACACTGCCTGAAAAGGTGTTGGAAACAGGTTCAAAAGGAGCTTTCGAAAGGTAAATGATAAATAAATGAAGGAGAATAAAGGCCATGTGGAAAGAGCAGGGGAGCAAGATTAACTGGATCACTGTTTCGGAAAGACAGCACATGCATGATGGGCCGAATGCCTTCCTCCTATCCTATGATTCTAAATGGGGACCCGCTAACACGCTTCTTTAACAACAGCTTGTCTTTATGTGTCACCTGTACCACAGCAAAACAGGCTTGGCTCAACAAGTGTTTTTCCAAATAGATTCACAGCCGCGAGGTGATATTAGGGCAGGTGACCAAAGGCTTAGCCAAAGAAGTAAGTCTAAAGTGAGGCAGTGGGGTGCAGAGATTCAGGGCAGGAATTTGTTGAAAGCTGAAGGCTAGGCCATGAATGATGGAGTGATTAAATGGAATGGTGAAAGTATAAAATGGGAGCCCCAGCTAGAGAAGGGTAATTGGTAATTGGTTTATTATTGTCACATGTATTAATATATAGTAAAAAATTTTGTTTTGCATGCTATCCATACTGAACATTTCAAAACATAAGTACATCAAGGTAGTACTAGGGAAAAGCAATAACAGAATGCAGAACATAGTGTTACAGTTACGGAGAAAGTACAGGGCAGGTAGACAATAAGGTGCAAGGGCCATGATGAAGTAAGCCAAAGTCAAAGTCGGGTTTATTGTTACATGCACAAGTACACGTATACACAGGTGCAATGAAAAACTTACTTGCAGCAGCATCACAGGCACATAGCATCATATAAGCAGCATTCACAAGAAAAAAATTAAACATAAATTATACGCAATTTTTACAAGAAAGAACATAATTCGAACAAAAAAAGTGCATTTTAGTGCAAAGTGATTAAAGTGATCATAGTGTTGCTAAACTGTAGTGATTAGGGTTTTGTCAGTTGGTTCAAAAACTGAATGTTTGAAGGGAAGTAGCTGTTCCTGAACCTGGTGGTGTGGGACTTCAGGCTTCTGTACCTCCTGCCCGATGGTAGGTGTGAAAAGATGGCATGGTGAGGATCTTTGATGATAGATGTTGTCTCCTTGAGGCAGCGCCTCCTGTAGATACAACCAATGGTGGGGAGGGATGTGCCCATGAGGTATTGGGCAGAGTCCACTACTCTCTGCAGCTTCTTACGTTCCTGAGCATTTGAATTGCCGTACCAGACCATGATGCAACCAGTCAGGATACTTTCAACAGTACATCTGTAGAAGTTTGTTAGCATGTACAGTGACAAGCTGAACCTCCTTAACCTTCTAAGAAAGTAAAGATGCTGGCGCATTTTCCTTATTTTTGCATCTATGTGCTGTGCCCAGGAGAAGGTCATCTGATATTTTAACGCCCAGGAATTTAAAGCAGCTGACTCTCTCCACCACTGATCCCCAATGTAGACTGGCACATGTTCGCCCTCCTTCCCCTTCCTGAAGTCGACAATCAGCTCTTTAGTTTTGCTGACGTTGAGTGAGACGTTGTTGTTGCGGCACCACGCAACCAGGTGTCCAGGTGTCCTATCTTGCTCCTGTACGCTGACACATTGCCACCTGTGATTCGTCTAACAACAACAGTGTCATCGGCAAATTTGAAGGTGGCATTGGAGCTGTGCTTAGCCACACAGTTGTGTGTGTATAGAGAGTAGAGAAGGAGGCTAAGCACACAGCCTTGAGGTGCACCTGTGTTGATGATCAGCGAGGAGGAGCTGTTGTTACCAGTCCTCACTGACTGAGGTCTGCGGATGAGGAAGTCGAGTATCCAGTTGCAAAGGGAGGTGCAGAGGCCCAGGTCTTGAAGCTTGATGATGAGTTTGGATGGGATGATTGTGTTGAATGCCAAGGAAGATTATGAGATCAAGAGTTTGGCTTTATCATACAAGAGGTCCATTCAAGAGACTTATCACAGCGGGATAGAAGCTGTCCTTGAGCCTGAAGACGCATTTTTTTCAAGCTTTTGTATCTTCTGCCCAATGGATGTGGGGAGAAGAGAGAATATCTGGGGTGGGAGGGGTCTTTGATTATGTTGGCTGCTTTCCCAAGGCAGTGGGGAGTGCAGCCCTGACAGAAATGATCCAGTCCAATCTGGCCTCTAGTGTGAACGTAGTATATCCTCAGGCACTATTTCATGCTAATATTCATTCCTGAACCAGCATCATTGAACCAGGTTCTCACACTGAAGTGTATGTGTGCAAACATTGTCCACATGCCAATGATTCTTGAGTACCCAGTTGGATGCACAGCACTTTGTGATACCCTGATGTTGTGTAATACAAATTTTCCTATCGATCTCCTAAGGTGTCAGGTTTACGGTCAAACATCGCTTCCTTCCTAACTTTCAGTCACACACCTGTAGATGCGACCTTCATTTTTTTCTGTCCTTGTTCTTTCTTTTTCAGTCCTGGGAGTGACCAAAAATATTAAGCTGTTTCCTGTGGTATGAATATATCTAATGGTGATAGTTATGAAGGGAAGATAGGGCAGAGTGTCCATGAGTAGATGGTGGTGAAAGGGAGCGGTGATGGTGAGTGGAAGGGTGAGACCCAACCATGCAATGTGCATGCAGGTTAATTTAAGTTTACATTAATTTATGCTTGTCATGTTTGTAAGGTACTGTGCTGCTGCTGCTGCCACAAAAAGGTCATTTTTGCGGCATTTATGCCCTGGTTATGTACGCCCATAATAATAAACTTGAACTTGGAACTTGGTTAATGTGCTTTTATTTACATGTTGATATGCTTCTATTAACGTCTGAACTATATGTTTCAGTGCTGCTCTCAGAGGAAGGACCTGGATACTACATGGAGACTACCCCAGATCCACATTCCAAGCAGATGAAATCACAATGTATATCTCAAACAATAACAATACTTTAATACAATGCCTTTAGGTTAGTAAAAAGCCCCAGACTTCACAGGAACATGACCAGACACAAGTTAGCATCAAAATATTTAAGGTGTATTTGGGCAGGGAACCAAAAGCTTTGTCAACAAGGTGGATTTTGAGGAGGATCTTAAAGCAAAATGAGACAGGATTGGTTTGGGAGGGAACTCCAGAGTTTAAACCCCTGGCAGCTGAAGGTACGGCTGCCAATGGAAAGCAAGATGAGCTAATGGGCAGGATTAGAGGGGGGGGCAGAGATCTCAGAGGGTATGGTCCTGGAGGAAGTTTACCAAGATGGGGAGGGGTGAGTTAGGGATGGATTTGAAAACGCAAATGGCACTCTTAACGTTAGCTGACTGGGAGCCAGAGTAGATTAGTGAGCTGATGGATGAATAGAGTTACTGGTATGGCAGCAGTAGCACCACAACCAATTGAGGTTGATCCAAGGGCCTCTAACCAACACACATAACACTGAAGAACATTGTTGGCACTATCAAACAGGAAGCTAAGTCACCAGCAAATTGTCTACCTCACACCATTACAGAACTTCATTTATTTACAGTGGAATGGATGCTGGTAAAGAGAGAAAAAAATTTAACTGTTCATGTATCTGAGTTCTAAGATACCCCTTGAAAGAGCACAGTGAAATAGAGTGGATATTATGTCCATTTATGGTGATGAGCTGTAAGAGCTTAGTCTCACTTGAGACCCTTAGTGGCCTGGGTTCTCCTTAAAGCCAATAAAGATCAAAAAAGATTTTAAAAATCTGCACATATGGGAAATCTGAAATAGAAACAGTAAATGCTGGAAACACCCAACAAGTCAGGCAGCATGTGGAAAGAGAAACTTTCACATTTCAAATCAAAGATCCTTCATGAGAACTGGGACAGGGAGAAATCATGTTGCTTTTAGTTGCAGAGAGTGTGGGAAAGGGATGAGTAGGGCAAAGGTTTGTCATTGTGCTAAGCTGTTTGTGAAGCCAGCTAGTTGATAGATTAAAGAGAGAGAGAGAGAGAGGGAGAGAGAGATAGAGAGAGAGAGAGAGAGAGAGAGAATAAACAAAGAGACAGGTAAATGCTCTGAAACACAGGTCAGAGCTGTAGCAAAATGTCCAGCAGATCAGGCAGTGTCAGCAGAGGGAAAAAAAACTTAGTTAATATATAGATGGATAAGTGTATGGCAGAACTAGCCAGTTCTGATATAAACAGTGAAAGCGAGCACCTGAAATTGTTGAATTCAACATTGAGTCTGGAAGGGTGCAACACAAGTGCTTTGCAGTCACCCAATCTGCATTTGTTTCTTCCGGTGTAGAAGAGGTAAGAGGTACTACCTAGGTTACAGCAGGGTTCTGATCCTGTGAACTGCTCGGAAGCCAAATAGTTCACAAGTTGGAAATGTGGCTGCGAACCTTGTTCCCACACAGCAGGAGATGCTTGCAGCCCTGCAGCAGCCAGCTAATTCATCCGGCCAGTCTCCCAAACACTCCTTCCTATGTACGGGAAGGCCATAAATTGGACATTCATAAGCTGGGGAAGACCTGTACATTATGAGCAACAAAATGCAACACTGAGACACAAGAGATTCTGCAAATGCTGGAATCTGGAGCAACACACACAAAATGCTGGAGGAACTCAGCAGGTCAGGCAGCATCTGTGGAGAGAAATAAACAGTCGACGCTTTGGGCCGAGACCCTTCATCAGGACTGGAAAGGAAGAGGGCAGAGGCCAGAATAAGGAGGTCAGGGGGAGGGGGAGGAGCAGAGGCTGGCAGGTGATAGGTGAGTCCAGGTGAGGGAGGAAGGTAGGTGGGTGGGGGATGGGGGATGAAAGGGAGTGATGTAAGAAGCTGAGAGTGATAGGTAGAAGAGGCAAAAGGGCCGAAGAAGAAGGAATCCAGTAGGAGAGGATAGTAGACAATGGAATAAAGGGAAGGAGGAGGGTGAGGAGAAAGAGAAGGGCTGACGGGGCCACGGAATGAGGGAAAACATGGGGGGGGGGGGAATATAAAAAAACAAGAGGGGAGGGGTTACCAGAAATTAGAGAAATCGATGTTGAGGGCACCAGATTGCAGACTCCCAAGGTGGAATATGTTCCTCCAACCTGCATCTGGCCTCAACGTGGCAATAGAGGAGGCCGTGGACAGACATGTCAGTATGGGAATGGGATGTGGAATTGAAGTGTGTGGCCACCGGCAGATCCTGGCTTTTGTGGCGGACGGGGCGAAAGTGCTCAACGAAATGGTCACCCAATCTGCGTTGGGTCTCACTGATGTAGAGGAGGCCGCACCAGGAGCACCAGATGCGATAAATGACATCCTCGGATTCACAGGTGAAGTGGTGCCTCACCTGGAAGGAATGTCTAGGGCCCTGAATGGTGGTAAGGGAGGAGGTGTAGGGACAGGTGTAGCACTTTGTACAGTTGCAGGGATAAGTGCCGGGAGGGTCATCAGTGTGGAGGGACAAGTGGACAAGGTAGTTGCAGAAATTGCTATCCCTGCGGAAAGCGGGGTGGGGGGGAGAAGATGGACCTGGGGGTGGGATCCTGTTGGAGGTGACGGAAGTTGCAGAGAATGATGTGTTGGTTGTGGAGGCTCGTGGGGTGTTAGGTGAGTACATGGGAATCCTGTGCATGTTATGTCGGGGGAGGGGGGATGGGGTGAGGGCAGAGATACAGGAAATGGAGGAGATGCGGGTGAGGGAAACCCCGTTTACTGAAAAAAAGAGGACATCTCTGATGTCCTGGAGTGGAAAGCCTCGTCATGGGAACAGATGAGGCGGAGGTGGAGGAACTGGGAGAAGGGGACGGCATCCTTACAAGTGACAGGGTGGGAAGAGGAGCAGTCAAGGTAACTGTGGGAGTCAGTGGGTTTGTAGAAGACGTCTGTGGTTAATCTGTCTCCGGACACGGAGACAGAGAGATCCAGAAAGGGGAGAGAGGTGTCGGAGATGGACCAAGTGAATCTGAGGGCAGGGTGGAAGTTGGAGGCAAAGTTGATGAAATTGACGAGCTCAGCACGGGTGCAGGAAGCAGCCCCAATGCAGTCGTCAATGTAGTGGAGAAAGAGTTGGGGAGCGTTACCAGTGTAGGCTTGGAACATGGACCGTTCCATATAGCTGACAAAAAGGCAGGCAAAGCTGGGGCACATGTGAGTGCCCATGGCTACACCTTTGGTTTGGAGAAAGCGGGAGGAGCCGAAAGAGAAGTTGTTGAGGGTGAGTACCAGTTCTACCTGACTGAAGAGGGTGGCAGTGGAGGTGGACTGGTTGGGTCTGTTGTCGAGAAAGAAACAGAGAGCCTTTGGGCCTTCCTGATGGGGGGTGGAAGTGTACAGGGACGGTATCTGTCCAAGTGTCTTCTAAATGTTGTTGTTGTACCTGCCTCTACCACTTCCTCTGGCAGCTCATTCCATATACGGCACGGTGGCGTAGCGGTTAGTGCGACACTATTACAGCGCCAGCAATCGGGGTTCGATTCCCGTTGCTGTCTGTAAGGAGTTTGTACGTACTACCGTGTCTGTGTGGGTTTCTTCCGGGTGCTCGGGTTTCCTCCCACATTGCAAAGACGTACGGGTAGGTAAATTGGGTTTAAAATGGGCGGCACGGACTCGTTGGGCCAGAAGGGCCTGTTACCACGCTGTAAATAAAATTTTAAAAAAATATACGCACCACTCTCTGTGTGAAGTTGCCCCTCAAGTCCCTTTTAAATCTTTCCCCTCTCAGTGAAAATGAGGCGGTTAGGGCTGGGGAACTGAAAGTTGTTGAAGTGATGGAGAGCATGCGAAGTATCATGGACATAGGTGGGAAGGGATTGGACCAAGGGGGACAAAATGGAGCCAAGTTATGAGGACACAGGTTCAGCGGGGCAGGAGCAGGCAGAAACAACGGGCCTACTGAGGCAGTAAGGTCTGTGGACCTTGGGTAGTAGGTAGAAACGGGCAGTGTGGGGTAGAGGAACTATAAGGTTGGAGGCTGTAAAGGGGAGATGCAACACTAGGGACTGAAAGAGTCCTTTCAGATGAAGCAATGATTAATTTGCATTTCCTCTAATCTAGTGTGCTGCATTCAGTGCTCACGAAATGTTAACTCCATTTCTCTTTCAATGCCTTACCTGCTGAATATTTCCAGTATTTTCTATGTTTGGAGATTCAAGAGACTAGATGCTAGAAGCTAGAGTAACAAACAAGATGCTGGAGGAATTCAGTGGGTCAGGCAGCATCTGTGGAGGGAAATGGACAGTTGCTGTTTTGGGTTGAGACCCTTCATCTGAACTCAGTGTTTCTGTGTTTATTCACACTGCTTAACCTCCACTGTAAAGAAAACTTTGGTGAGGTGAGAGAGAGGGAAAGAGAAACGAATTAACATAATAGAGGATCTAGGAAGTGAGCCAATGGTTCCTGCCAGTTTCCTTATGTGTACAGTTGATCTGAAGGTATCTTATAGTCTCTTTGGACAGGCTAAGTGGAAGATCCATTGCCTGCTCAATGATTCACAGATATGCCAATCAGTAGTATTGATGAGTCTGAGTTATTCCCACCCCAGTCATATCATCAGGCAGCCATTAAAAACATCTGTCTGCCACCAGTCACATGATCTTCCGAGAGATGCAAAAAAATACCCAGGACTATTCAGGTGTCAAGAAATTTTGAGAAGCTCCTCTCTGGACCCATAACTGATCAAAAACAAAGAATTGGCCAAAGTCATTGAGCAATACAGCAAAAAAAAAAGCCCCTTGGCCCAACTCTTCCAATGCCAACCAAGATGCCCATTTAAGTTAGTTCCCAGTTGCCCCTGTATGGCCCATATCCCTCTAAACCTTTCTTTTCCTTGTACCTGTCCAAGTGTCTTTTAAATGCTGTTGCTGTACCTGCCTCTACCACTTCCTCTGGCAGTTCATTCCGTATACACACCACCCTCTGTGTGAAGTTGCCCCTCAAATCCCTTTTAAATCTTTCCCCTCTCAGCTTAAACCTATGCCCTCTAGTTTTTGATTCCCTTTCCCTGGGAAAAGAACTACTATTTATGCCCCTCATGTTTTTATACACTTCCTATAAGATCACAGAGCTGTCCTGAATCATCGACATTCTCTCCCACAGAGTGCTGTGGAACTCAGCCATTGATTATATTTAGGACAAAGAGTGATAGTTTTTGGATATTAAGGATATCAAAGGGATAGTGTTAGAGCCAGGAGAATGGGGCTGAGGTTAAAGAACAGCCATGAACTTGTTGAATGGTGGAAAAGGTAGGTGGGATTGAATGACCTGCTTCTGCTCCTATTTCTTATGCAGATGGCACCTGATGAGCTTTTAACTATTTTTGCTGAGACACAAGTCTTCCTAAGTAGAGTCTGGTCCAATGTTGTCTTGTGATCATGAAGTCTTCACTCACCATGTGAGGGATAACTTATCCAAGGGGTCTAGTATCCTAGGGAACTGATGAAAAGTTTAACCATGAACCTCATCTTACTTCTTCCGTGGTTTATATACCGTACATGACCACTGGTCCTCCTTTTCCACCCTGGTTCAATGGTCCATTGAGAGAAAACAATGATACACTTTAGAAGTTTTGCAAACTTGTCAAATCAGACAAAAGGCCACACATAATTCCAATGGTAATTGACAGAACTAACATAAGGGTCAACACCTGTTCTTATATCAAGGGAACAGGCAGTGCCTCATGAGTGATGAAATACATAAGGGTGTTAGGATCTCCGGTTCCACCAGGGGCCCTAACACCCTTGACCATTGCTATACAACCATCAAAGATGCCTTCCAAGCCACCCCTCGCCCTCACTTTGGTAAATCTGACCACCAGGCTGTGCTCCTCCTCCCTGCATACAAACAGAAACTGAAGGATCCAGTACTGAGGAAATAGATGAGCTTCTACGTAACTGCTTTGAGTCAGTGGACTGGTCCATGTTCAAAGACTCAGCTGTCAGCCTTGATGCATATGTCACCACCATCACGGACTTTACCAGCAAGTGTGTTGAGGACTGTGTACCAAAGAGGACAATATGAGTGTTCCCAAACCGGAAACCATGGATGAACCGGGAGATCCACTCTTTACTGAAGTCGAGGACTGCTGCATTCAAATCAGGCAACCCTGAGCTTTACAAGAAATCGAGATACAACCTCCAGAAAGCTATCAGGAATGCCAAGAGACAATACTGGTTCAAAATAGAGTCCCAGACCAGCCGTCAGTAGTGGCAGGGCTTACACGCTATAACAGGCTACAAAACAAAGTCGGGCAGCATAGTTAACAACAGGGCATCCCTTCCTGATGAGCTTAACACATTCTATGCGCATTTTCAACAGAAGGGGAGTGGATTGTCACCATCCACTGACAGCCTCCAATGCAAATAAACTCGTGGTCCCCGTCGAGGACATAAGATCAGCCTTCCGGAAAGTGAACCCGAGGAAAGCATCTGACCCAGACAGTGTCCCTGGCTGTGTGCTCAAATATTGTGCTGATCAGCTGGCGGGGTATTTGCAGACATATTTAACCTCTCCCTGCTTCAGTCTCAGGTTCCCACCTGTTTTAAGAAGACCACTATGATCCCGATACCTAAGAAAAACAAGGTAATATGCCTTAATGACTACCTACCAGTGGCTCTGACATCCACCATCATGAAGTGCCTCGAGAGGCTGGTCATGGCACACATTAACTCCAGCCTCCCAGACAACCTCGACCCACTGCAATTTGCCTATCGCCGAAACAGGTCTACAGTGTATGCCGTCTCTCTGGCCCTACACTCATCTCTGGAGCATCTAGACATTAAAGACACCTACGTTAAAGTATTGTTTATTGACTACAGCTCTGCCTTCAATACTATAATTCCAAGCAAACTCATCACCCAACTCCAAGACCTAGGTCTCAACACCTCCCTCTGCAACTGGATCCTTGACTTTCTGACCAATAGACTGCAATCAGTGAGGATAGGCAGCAACACCTCCAGCATGATTATTCTCAACACTGGTGCCCCACAGGGCTGCGTCCTCAGCCATCTACTCTACTCCCTATATACTCCTGACTGCGTGGCCAGATTCTGCTCTAACTCCAAATACAAGTTTGCAGGTGATACCACCGTAGTAGGCCGTATCTCTAATAATGATGAGTTGGAGTACAGGAAGGAGATAGCTTAGTGACATGGTGTCATGGCAACAACCTTTCCCTCAAGGTCAGCAAAACAAAAGAGCTGGTCATTGACTTCAGGAAAGGGGGTGGTGTACATGCACCTGTCTACATCAATGGTGCTGAGGTGGAGAGGGTTGAGAGCTTCAAGTTCCTTGGAGTGAACATCACCAATAGCCTGTCCTGGTCCAACCACGTAGATGCCACAGCCAAGAAAGCTCACCAGTGCCTCTACTTCCTCAGGAGGCTAAAGAAATTTGGTATGTCCCCTTTGACACTCACCAACTTTTATCGATGCACCATAGAAAGCATCCTATCTGGATGCATCACGGCTTGTTATGGCAACTGCTCTGCCCCCAGCACCACAAGAAACTGCAGAGAGTTGTGGACACAGCCCAGCACATCATGGAAACCAGCCTCCCCTCCATGAACTCTGTCTATACCTCTCACTGCCTTGGTGAAGCAGCCAGCAGAGTCAAAGACCCCACCCACCCGAGTCATTCTCTCTTCTCTCCTCTCCCATCAGGCAGAAGATACAGGAGCCTGAAGGCACATACCACCAGGTTCAAGGACAGTTTCTATCCCACGGTGATAAGACTATTGAACGGTTCCCCTATACGATGAAATAGACTCTTGACCTCACAATCTACCTTGTTATGACCTTGCACCTTATTGTCTACCTGCAATGCACTTCCCTGTAGCTGTGACACTTTACTCTGTATTCTGTTATTGTTTTTACCCTGTACTACCTCAATGCAGTGTAATGAATTGATCTGTATGAACGGCACACAAGACAAGTTTTTCACTGTACCTCGGTACAGGTGACAATAATAAACCAATATCAATACCATCTAACTGGGGATAACTTGATATTGTCTTTGGACTGATTCTAGAAACTTGAAGACTTTTTTCTAAATGGGGAGAAAATTCAGAAATCGGACGTGCAAAGGGACTTGGGAGTCCTAGTTCAGCATTCCCTCAAGGTTAACTTGCAGGTTGAATTGGTAGTAAAGAAGGCAAATGCAATGTTAGCATTCATTTCCGGAGGACTAGAATATAAAAGCAAGGATTTACTTCTGAGGCTTTACGAGGAGTTGGTCAGACCGATTTGGAATACTGTGAGCAATTTTGGGCCCCATATCTAAGGAAGGACGTGCTAGCCCTGGAGATGGACCAGAGGAAGTTCACAAGAATGCTCCCAGAAATGAAAGGCTTAACATATGAGGAGTGTCTCTGGGCCTGTACTCAATGGATTTCGGAAGGATCTCATTGAAATCTACTGGATACTGAAAGACCTGGATAGGGGGGACACGGAGAGGATGTTTCCATTAGGAGGAGAGTCTAGGATCCGAGGGCACAGCCTCAGAATAAAGGGATGTCCCTTTAAAACTGGGATGAGGTGGAATTTTTTCCAGAGGGTGGTGAACCTGTGGAACTTGTTGCCACAGAGGGCTGTGGAGGCCAAGTCATTGGCTGTGTTTAAGGTGGAGATTAACAGGTTCTTGATCGGTAAGGGGGTTAAAGTTATGAGGAGAAGGCGGGAGAATGGTGATGAAAAAAAATCAGCCATGAGTGAATGGCAGAGCATACTCAATGGGCTGAATGGCCTAATTCTGGTTCTATATCTTATGAACTTCTATGTCACACACTGAGTGAGAAGATCAAAACTGCACCCAGTATTCCAAATGCAATTTATCCACAGTCTGAGGGAAAATGCCGTGTATCGAGAGTTGTATCTTAAATGAGAGAGTCTAGTCACCTCACCTTGGTATTTAATGGTATTATAACCACAAAGTCCCCTACTATAAGAGCCATTGACTAGAAACTCAAATGAACCAGCCCAGTAAATACTATGATTATAAGAGTAGGTCAGAGGCTGGTTATCCTTTGGTGAGTGACATCCCAAAGTTTTCCCATCATCTACAAGGCAAAGGTCAGAAGTGTGATGGAACATTCTTCACTTGCCTGAATGGGTGCAGCACCTGTGACACTCAAGAAGCTCAACACCAATCAAGAGAAAGCAGCCTGCTTGATTGGCACCTCATCCAGCACCCTAAACATTCATTCACTCCACCACCACTGCACAATGGCTGCAGTGTGTACTATCTAAAAAATGACTGCAGTTACTAGCCCAGAATACTTTAACATCACCTACCCAACCAGTGATCTCATACAAAAACAGAAAATGCTGGAAATACTCAATAGGTCAGGCTGCATCAGTGGGAAGAGAAACAGAGTTAATGTTTCAGGTCAGAGACTCTTCATCAGAACTGAAAAGGAGACAAATGAAGCTTGTAAAGCTGCAGGGAGGGTGGGTTAGAGGTAAGTCTCTGATAGAGTAAAACCAGGTGACTATGGCGATAAGCTGTAAACAAGGTTATTTGGTCAATGAGTGAATGGGAACAGTTGGAGAGTGAGAACATAAACAAAAAAATGTGGAAGTTGTGAAATACAGAGGAGGACAAATCCAGCAGGTCAAACTGGACATGTCCTCCACTTCCAGAGGGAAAAAAAAACAATCTGAGCAAATATCACAGGTGGATGACCGATACTGAGAATATAATCTGTTTTCCACCCACATTGGTTGAGGGAAGAATATTCTCCCTGGACATCATAGAGGACTTCCCTGTCCTTCAAAGTACTGCATGAGCTCTTTGACATCCATGAATGAGAGAGAAGGTGGGTGTTTGGAAAAGGGATTAAAAAAAATACACAAAGACTAGGATCTTTTAACTACTGAAATTGCTTTAATTTAATAGTAGTAGTTTCACTAATGAAAGTGAAAAGGGTTGACATATAAGATCCTTTCAGAATGAATCCAAGTTGAATTTGAATTATACTAGTCTTGGCTCCGTGAACAGTACATTTGCCTCAGAGTCAGAAACATGCAAGTTCGAGTTCTGCTTCAAGAATACCAGGATAAAAATCTTGACTGACATTCCTGTATGGTATTGGAGTGCTGCACTATTGAGGGTGCTGTCTGTCAGATGAGACATTAAACAGAGGCCTCTCTACTCTCCTTGTTGATACCAAAGATCCCAAAGAGTTGGAGACTGCTCCTTGGTGTCCTAGCTGATGTTTATTCTTTAAAGCACCTACCACCAGATATGTGCTTTAGAACCTGAGAGCACATACCACCAGGCTCAAGGACAGCTTCTATTCTACTGTCATAAGACTGTTGAACAATCTCCTGGAACGATACGGATGGACTCTTGACCTCACAATCTACCTCATTATGGCCTTGCATGTTATCGTCTGCCTGCACTTTCTCTGTAACTGTAACACTTTATTCTGTATTGTTATTGTTTTCTCTTGTACTACCTCAATGCACTGATGTGATGAAATGATCTGTGGGGATGGCATGCCAAACAAAGTCTTTCACTTTACCTCAGTACATGTGACAATAATAAACCAACTGACCAGTTTAATTAGCATCACTAAACTGATTACCTGCTCAAATCATAGCGCTACTTGTGGCCTTCTGCATTTCTTACAACAGTGACTATACATGGAAAGTGCTCTGGGATGTTCTGAGGTTGTGAAAAGTGCAAGAAATGCAAGACTTGCTTCAAAAATATGAATTGGTTTGAAAAACTGGCAACAAAGCAGTGGAGTTTCAGCAAACAGCACCACATAGTGGTAAGGTGTGGTTTTCATGTAATTCAGTGATCAGATTCAGTAAGACTCTTATTGCACTGTTGCATGAAGATAGCAAAGGCATTACCTTTAGTTTAAAGAACTAGGGGGATAGAAATGCTTGACTTACAGCATGTGGAGAAACCTACAGTTTTATACCAGCACCAGAACACTTCTAATAGGTTTTCTCTCTAAGCATAGAGTTTCCCTGCTCCTTATCTTCCACACCACCAGCCTCCACATTCAATGAATCATCCTTTCCAATTTTTGCCAGCTCCAACAAGATTCCACCACCAGAAACCTATTCCCTTCCCCTCCTCTACCAACATTTCAAAGGGATCCCTCCTTTTACAACTCCCTGGTGCAGCCTTCCATCATCACCTACCACTCCCCATTGTATGTTGCTTATCCATCCAAAAAGGGGTCAGGGATTTACTGGGTCAGGGGATTAGGTGTTACACAGAGGGGGAGAATGTTATTGTTGTAAAAGATAAAGGAGGGAAGAACAGAACTTGCCCAAGTGAGCCACCAGATTGGCAGTCCCAAGTTTACCCTTTGCGATGCTTGATCCCAGAATGACCAAGTGTGATTTCCTCTACAACCCTCCAGAGGAACTGCATCTAATGTGAAAATCACATCAGACAGAAAGTGTGACAAAGTGCCCAGGCAATTTTGTTTTTGGAGTGATGGAATACAGACCAGTTATGATAGTTATCACACTTCACCCTATGGTGAACAAACTCCAGTCTCAATATGTCAAAAGAAACAGGGCCAATAGGAGTGAAGTGAAGAATTCCTAATGCTCGGTGTTCCCTCTCTCCCTGCCCTTAGTAGAATCTGGTATAGGAGCAGCAGAGGCTTGATGAGAGCTAAAAGAGAGAGCTGCTGGAGGAACTAAGTGGGTCAAGCAGCATCTGTAGAGGGAAATGGACAGTCGATTTTTCAGGTCAGGACTCATCTGGATTGGCCGGATGAGAAATTAGATTGTTACTTTGAACTCCAAAAGACCTTTTAAAGTAACACTATTATAAATGCAATTTCTGTTAGTCACCCATGGCTTTTTTCTGCTGGAGGGTGGAAATGGGGGAGTGAGACTAAACATTCTATATGAGCAAATTCTCAGACCATGGTATAATAAATGGCAAAGTGAGTTATTACAATAACCAGGTGTTATTTAAAATTAATCAACTCTTTCACATTTTAAATATGTCACTTTATTTTAATGAAAAATTTTAAATGTGCAGTGTTTCCCAGAAGAATTGATTCAAATTATATTAGATGGAACATTTAGATTTGGGGTAACATAGTACAGTGGGTACATTACCGTGCTAGTAATCCAAAGGCCTGGACTAAATATCAGGAGATGGTGGTTTAAATCCCACCACATCAACTGGAGGACTTAAGTTCAATTAATTAAATGAATCTGTAATTAAAACAAAATCTAGTTAATAGTAACTGTGACAATGAAATTACTGGATGTTGTTAAAAACCTCTGTCCTTTAGGGAGATTTGCCACGTTTACCACCTCTAGCCTATATGTTACCCCAAACCCAGTAATGTGGTCAATTCTTAACTTCCCTCTGAAATGGACCCAAAATGCCACTCAGTTCAAGGGCAATTACAAAAGAGCAATAAATGCTTCCTTGTTGGTAATGTCAAAAAACAGTGAACAAATAAATAATAGTTCAGTATAAATTCAACCTATTTTTATATTTATTTATATAAATTTGCAACTTAAAGAAAATACATTTTAGTAGAAAAATAATCTCCAACCTTCTGCAGCATTGCATGAAACGTTTTAATACATTTATCAAAAATATACACCTACTTAAGTCAACACAAAATATTTAGGAATAAAGCATGATCATTTTATTTATTATTGCCTGCTTATGTCCAAGTATAGAAGGCAAGTGGTCCTTTAAATAAAAAATGTGCTGTCAAAGGATGTCACACCATGAAGGAGTGACATGCAACTCTTGGTTCGCAAGTTGACATGCAAGTTGGTAGTTCGAACAATTATGATTGTACCTTGTACTCAAAATATATTAGCATTTAATACAAAAAAAAGTCACACAAGGAATCATTTTCCATTTGAGTTAGGCTGAATATTTATCGACTATAAATAGGATTTTTAAACTGTATAAAAAAATCTCAGGGAACTGGACCAGGTAGCTCAGGAAGATATCAGATTCAGTGAATTTATTGGTCTCAGGCTGGGAGGGATGGGGTGAAGCTTAAACATGAAGCAAAATTCTCCAGTTTTGATCACTGGGTTCTTATTAGGAAGTTGTCTCTTTGGTAGTTGACAGAAGGAATCATACAAGGTAGACCACGTGCGTTTCCTCCCACATCCCAAAGACATGCAGATTGTTAGGTTAATTAGTCCTTGTGTAGTTGAGTGGTAGAATCTAGGGGGGAGTTAATGAGAATGTGGGGAGAATAAACAAAACAAAAATGGGATTAATGTAGGATTAATGTAAGTGGTTGGTTGATGGTCAGTGCAGACTTCATGGGTCAAAGAGCCTGTTTCCCTGCTGTAACTCTCTACAACTCTAAGGTTGTGAAAGTCCAATTGGTAAAATAGCCTACCAATACGTGTAAAATTCTCACATGAAGTAATGGCCATGTGTCACTGACTTCACTCCACCATAAGCAGTACCTACAGGATAAGAGGACACGAGAGATGAATGGGAGATAAGAATTCATGGGCACTGAACATCATGTGCTTGGGCTTTGAGAACAAAGTGCTGGCAGAACAGCATCATCAGTGCAGTAGTGGTTGGCTCTGCCTAATATTATGCACGTTTACTAATGAAGCTTTAAAGCATATTAGCAGGAGAACATCAGTGTCACCTCAGCTGGCAGATTTACAAACCAAGAAATAGGGAATTAATTTGCAGATGAAGATTAAAGTAAGCTTCTCAAGTATTGCTTTGCGTGGATTATGTCTGACAGCTGTATAATTAATCTAAAAGTGAGAGTACAGGCAGTTCAGCTTCCACTGAACACTTTAGCAGTTGCTATTACAATTAGGTGTCGAAACTCATCTTAATTAAATGCAGATTTAGATATTTTGAAGACTTTTCCCTCCAGATTTTTCTGACCAGACTTAGCACAATGCAAAAGGAAATATTGGTTACTTCCTTCAGAAATGATGACAATCACAAGTAATTTGCCTGACCTTTTATGAAACTTGGTTTATGGCTGCCTCATGGCAAGTTATCAGACACAGCTATTGTAGACAGGTTTCCATTGAAAACCATCATTTGATCGTTGGTGGTTACAAATATGGTTGCTACATGCTCTAAAATAATTCACCATGATAATTTTAAAGATAATTGTGAAAGAATCTGTAATTGTTAACACAAAGTTTGGGCATCTAATGTTGCAAATGTGGATTTAGATTACCTCTATTTTTAGAATTACACAGCTTCAGCCCAATTAGTCTCCACCAATCATAAAGCTTTCATTTTAGACTAAGGGCATTTTATTCTTCCCACATTTCCATCACCTCCCCCAGATTCTCTCTTAACTACTCTAGGGGTAATTTATTGGCCAATTAACCTACCAACCTGCACATCTCTGGGATGTGGGAGGAATAGGGAGAATATGCAAACCACACAGATAACACCTAAGGTCAGGAGTGAATCCAGGTTATTGGAGCTATGAGGCAGCAGCTCTACTATATCCTCTCTCCCTCTGTTCTTCCCAACAACCATTTAAGTTTCTATCTGGTACCAGCCATCCAGTGATGTTGAGAGAGGCATGTCCAGATGAGTCCAGAGGCCATAAGAGATGCCAGGAAGCATCTAAGCTTCGCTTCTCATATTCACAAGCACAGTGTCTCTGAGGAGCAACCGACTGGATTACAATGCTCACCTCCTCCAAATGTTGGAGGATTCAAATGACTCAATCAACCATAGAAAAAAAGTTCCAGAAAGAAGAACGAAACTCTAAAGTGCAATGCCGGAAATCTGAAATAAAAACAAGATGCTAGAAACACTCAGCAGGTCAGGCAGCATCTGTGAAGAGAGAAACAGAGTTAATATTTCAAGTTGAAGGCCCTTTGTCAGAAACGAGAACTCTGTGGTCAAAAGCAGCAACTAGTAGGTCTTTATGCATGTTTGATGTTCTTTAAAAGACAATAAAAAATACCAGGGATTGGATTCAACAAATTTTTGGGGGCAATTTTTAAATCAGTTTCCCAAATTCTGGATGGATTTATACCATGACCATCTTTTGTAGGAACGGTGTTTGTCCCCTGTAAGAGATCATGGTCACAAGTAAGGGGAGGGAGGGTTAAGCTTATGTCCAACATCTTTGACCTCTAAAAGCAAAAGAAAATTGCAGATGCTGGAAATCTGAAATAAAAACAGAAATACTCAGCAAGTTAGGTGGTATCTGTGGGGAGAGAAACAGAGTTAACATTTAAAGTTGATCACCTTTCTGGCATTGCATTTGCTCTTATTTACTGATTTCTAAATCTCCAAATTAGTTTCTTTTAAGATCATTTTTAATATTTTCTGGCTCATCTTTAAAGGAAAATAGAAATCAGAAAAGATACAATATCTCAATAATTAATGCTATCTAAATTACAATGGCAAACAATTTGTTTATTCATTATAATTTGCTGAATTTTTATTCCATCAATAAAGATTCAGCAAATTATAAGGAATAAACAGATTGTATGCCATTATAATTTACTCACATTTCAAGCAAGCTAATTATTGAAGTCTGACATCCCACATCAAATGCTGTATTCAGGATAGTAACCGCGTATGCCCACTCCGTGGATCTTACGGTGCAGAAAAGGCAAACCAGAACAAAATGCTCAGAGCATCTACAATTGGTTTGTGTTATTTATAACAAAGTGGTCAACACAGAACATGTAATAAAACCAGGTTAAAAATTACTTTTTGCAAATTGGCAAAAGGCCTTCTGTCATACGCTAAGTAAGGATAACTTCAGAAATTGCATGCAAAAACTAAACACCCTTTGATTGTGTACAATGGATTATTTTTCCAAGAAATCACAATCTCAAAGCTTTTGGGGAAACATTAAATTTCTCATTAAAGAAAGTGGATTTCTCTTCTGCAAACAGCAAATTAATACCAAGTTAATTGCCAATATTAAAATCTGAAAGTGATAGAATTTTGTTAGCCTAAGGTGTATGGGGAAAGACTGGGTACATGGAATTAGGTCACAGATTAAACCTTGAACTCAGTAATTGGGAAAACAGGACCCATGGGGCTGAATGGCTTCCTCTGTTCTCCCCAGCCTATGAATTAACCCAACAACAGTTTTGTTGAAGGTGATACTTTACAATGAAAACACACCACAAAAGGAACTTTAGGTATATTTTGGAAATGTATACCTTTGTCTTGGCTCTTACTGCGAGGTTTTCACTGGCTGTTTTAATGTCACAAAAATCATCTCCTGCCTCTCATTCATTGGGAAAACTAGTTTCCAAGAACAAACAGAGTACCTTTATTTACCTAGTAGAAGCTTTAAGTTTTACATAATGATCTTCATTGGGCACGTTTAGAGTTAGGGTGAACTTGATAAGTCTGCTGCACCCAAAACTTCCCAGCTTCACAGATACCCAACAAGATGAGGAGAATTCATAGATTTCAAGAATTTCTTCCATAGAAAACATTTGAGTAACACACACAAGATAAACAGTTAAACATTAATGGCACATAAATAGGAATTGTTCCCCTCTCTTGTAGGGGCATTGCATCTTCAAATACCTTTGAGATAATGCATCCTCTCTACTGGATACCAAAGGGAGCAGTTTACACACAAATCCCTTTATGGAGCTAATATCCAAATAAACAATTCTGACAACCACATCAGTCAGTGTGTGCAAACCTGCCTGCTGAATTAGGAATCAGCCACCAAAATTATGCATGTTCCTGTGAAATCAGTTGTCTACTCCACTATCCTATCATTGTTAGGATCTACCCTCCATCAGAGCTCAGATTAACGAAAATCGGGAAGTATTCCAATCAAAAAAACAGGACAAGACTGCCAGGAATACTCTGGGATAGAATAATCTGTCTCATTCACAGGATGTTTTGGTGTGAGAAAAGCAAAAATATTCTCAGCGTTCTGGGGCCATTCTCAGAGCTTTGGCAATGCCACCTTTGTTGGGTCAACAAGTTTTACTCCATGTCTACACTCTGCTTTATCTGGCCAGCAACACATAGCCATGATAAGCACAAAACAGGCAAAGAATTAAAATCCAACAAGTTTACTCAAGTGCATTCTCCTACAAATTAAGGAAATGCATCTTGCAGAAAGCAATTGTCATCACTGGGCATCTGAGGTGCAGCAGCTCCTTGAAGACATTGTCAGGTTTCCCAAACCTCCCTTGCAGAAATTTCAGAGACAGGGGTTGCAGAACATGCCCTTTACATTTCCTCCTCATCCTCACTAACAACACCAATCAGTTCCTTATGTTCTTCTCTGTCTTTCACATATTCTACCCGTATCCTTTCCAGCTCCCTCAGCTCAGCTTTGAGTTTCTCCAGATGTACAGTCCGTCGGTTCCGAAGCAGCCTCATGGGGAATGGGTTCATTTCAACAAATGCAATATTCATCAGTTTCCTGTGGGATTTCAAAAGGACAGTGATGGTTTGTGACAGAAGAGAGAGAACAATATTTATATAATGCCGCTTTATGACCTTGGGATATCCCAAAGTGCTACAGAGTCAATATGGTGCTTTTTAGATTGTAGTCAAGGAACGCAGTAACCAGTTTGTGCACAGTAAGCTCCCACAGGCAGCTGACCATGATGAGTGATTGTCAGCTTTCACAGCACTGGTTGAAGGATAAATACTGATCCAGGGCACAAAGGAGAAGTTCTCTGCTCTTTTCTAAAACAGTGCAATAGAGGTTTAAAGGTTCCTGATAGAAGAGACAGGGTCTCACTGCCTCACTCAAAAGACAGTACTGTACTGGAGCATCAATCTAGACTTTTGTGTTCATGTTGCTGGACTTGAACCCACATTCTTCTTACTTAGATGAGGATGTTCAGCTCACCGAGACATTGGATTGTGCATGTTCCCTTTCACATTTGGATTGGAGACAAGAAGCTGAGTGGCGAAGTGTCATTATGCTCTGAACCCAGCACTAAGGAAACACAACATCACAGCAGATGCTTCTTTTTTTGGAAAAAGCACTAAACTAAGGCAGGCCTCAGTTTAACATCTAACCCAAATAAACAGTTGCTCCTCCACTGCTGATTATTTCTTCATATCCCAGAGTGGGCTTTGCAACCACTAGCTTCTGCCTGTTGACATGGATATAAAAGCCAGTGCCACTATTTGAAGAGCAATAACAACTTAGGGCACTTTTAAATAAACTAAGATACTTCACAGGAGCATTATTACTCTAAATTTGACACCAAACTGCACAAGGAGATCTTAGGATCACCAACCAAGTGCAAGAGTCCTTCCTTTCAAGGAGAGGGGTGCATTTATGGAAATATCTGTCAACTGCAGGATTGGTTTTGATAAATGCATATTAGCCAATTTAATTTCATCTTTCTAGAAGAGCCATCTTACCAATGTGATGTTTGGTATCCTCCTGAAAAGGTGTGCAATAAGTTGGTTTTAAATGCTCAATGACAACAGGCTAAGAACCGTATTATTACTACTTCCCCCTATAGGATCTTTTAGCTCATGGGCAAGACCAAAATTTCTGACTAACTTCATCGGCAGAGTTTAAACTCCACAGCTACCATAGAAGGATTTGATCTCCTCTCCAGGTTGTTCCAGAGTCCCAGGTGACTGATCAGGAACTACTAAACTACCATGCATGCAAGCATAAAGAGGAGCAGAAGGCAGCCATAAAGACACCTACTTCACCATTCAGTAAGATCATGGTTATCTGACCTTGGCCTCATGAACCCCATAAATCTCAATTTACCCCCATTTAAAATCTGCCAATTACAGCCTTGAATATACTTGACCTCCATAGCTATCTGATGCAGAGCATTTGAAAGAACCATACGTCCCTGTGAGAAGTCCTCATTATGGGTAATCCATTGTCCTGAGGCTATGCCTCCTAATTATAGATTTCCCCCCACCAGGAGAAACATACTCACTGAACTAACCTCTCAAGCTCTCTTGGTAGCTTGCAGGTTTCTGCAAGGTTACCATTCATTCTCCTACAGGCCCAATCTGCTCAAAAAAACAAGCAGCTGGAGGAACTCAAAAGGGTCTTGACCCAAAACGTCAACTGTCCATTTCCCTCCGCAGATGCTGCCTGACCCAGAGTTCCTCCAGCATTTTGTTTCTTGCTCCAGATTCCAGTGTCTGCAGTCTCTTGTACCTCCAATCTGTTCAATATTTCCTTTAACTGAAGTCAATCAAAATCAATCTCTGCATCACCTCCAAGGGAAGTGAAACCCTCAACTAGGAAGTGAGAGTGGTGCTGACTGTGCAGTGAGGAAAACTCTTCCCCTTTGGCTTGGTTGGTGATGACAAATGGGCCACCCCCCAAGGAAGAAGTCCAAAAGCAATGACCTTTAACCTGTAGAACCAGGTCCTCCATGATAACCAAACAACCTGATTATACTTGCTACTCATACTTTTGCTCTGACACCAGCATCTTCAGGTTACAGATACTTTATCAGACAAATACTTGGGACAGTGTCATTAATAGGAACTATTTGCTAAATTATCTGCTATTTTGGTTATTTTCTTTTTTAAAATCAAAAGTGGTTCTTACCTTCCCTCAGAAATGCTTTTGGTCAGGCATTGCAGGTAATCATAAATCCTCAGGTTGTCATGAAGTTTGAGAATTTCTTCCTCATGGTATTTGAAGATTGCCAGCGCATACCGGAATATAACCTGAAACACAAGAGATGGCATGTAAAGGTCTCAGTCAATGTGACTCTCCTACAGATCCACAGACAGTCAGTGACCTGCAAGGTAGTCAGAAACATCTGTGCTGTACCTTCCTATAGCCAGAACTCATGGCACCTCCAGTAAAACAAGCCTGAAACATTTATTACAGAGGGAGGGGAGTGGATGTGTTTATAAAAATGCAACTATTTGCAGGAGTTCTAGTTTGCTGCACAAGAATATTAAATTTGAGTTGATTCATGTTTGAAAGGTAACCTTTGGCTGCTCCTACCTATCCACCACTGGGGCCTTCAGATAAATCTATGTAGTTATGGAAAAATACAGACAATGTCCTTGAAATTCCTTCAAACAATCCCACAAAAAGGTGGTGCTTTGCTGTTGGAAATCAGCTTAACCCACAGCAACAATATTGCACACAAGTTCCGGGGATCCTAGCACCCATCAGGAATTTCAACTCCTGATGCTTTGGTGGAATTTTCTTTTTCCAGTATAAAACTCCCGAAAATGACAGCAACAGTTGTGGTCCAAAATTTATTTCCAATCTCATTGGCTCGAAAAACAACAGTCTCCATTTACTTTTAGAACAACCAAGTTCAGCTAGTCCCTGCAAATGTGCTACTTAAAGGAACCACCACTCAAATTACATTTTTTGCTCGCTCCAAGATCTGTAAACTTGTGTAGTATTAATCCTCATAAAAATTCACCTGTCAGAAGTGCCTGGATGTAGCCTTGTGGCCATTTTACACAAAGAGCAAGCCTCCTGAAGGCAGTATTCTTCACAAGGCTGTCTAGGTCCCTCTGAACACCAGACCACCACCCCTTTTTCTGGCTAATCATGCAAATTCCTTAATTACAACCTTCCCCTGCCACCTATAGGGTACATCTACTTGATCTCGACCAAATCATTTGGTCTTCATCTCAATGAAGGTCTGTTCATTATTTATTGGACATTTTGTTTTGGAAGAGTGCAAGAGTGGACTAGCAATCTGGAAGCCTAATGATCTCAAAGTGAGAGCTCAAATCTCACCATGGTTGCTAAAGAATTTAAATTTAGCTAATTCTGATAATAAAGCACTGATATGGTAAATTTGATTCTCAGATGACCAGATTATTGTAAAATCTCATCTGGTTCCCTAATGTTGTTTAGAAGAGGAAATCCATCATCCTTACGCAGTCTACAGACCCACACCAATGTGGTTAGCTCTCAACTAAGTCAAGCATGACATACAACTGTCTTAAAGCTGCTGCAAAAGATGCCAACAATAAAACCTAACAGCGCTGCTGGGGTACCTTCACCATACTGACTGCAGTTGCTCCAATGAAGGCTCACCAGCACCTTCCAATTAGAGGATGGGCAATAAATACTGTTTGCACCAGTGGTGCCCACATCCCATACATGAACAATCTCATAAAGGCCCCGATCTTGATAGTACCTTTGTTCCCTCGTAGAGGAATGCATCCCAGACCCGGAGGAGGATGTCAGTCTGCAGGCTGTCCACAAAGACCACGAGGAACCAGTTGAAAGTGATATAAGAAAGATCGACATTGTACTGCTCAAAGTGGGACACCAGCCTAGGCAACTTCTCCGACAATAGATCCTTAAAGACTCTCTGGTCAACCTGTAACAATGGTACGAATAATATTAACCTTTTTTAATATTCACAACTTCTACAAAATGAAGTTATAGGTCTAATAATAATGCTCTATTTCCATATGTATAATAGTGGCCTACTCTGTCCCAAAGCTCACTAACAATGATTGAGCCTTAACCAAGTCACCTCTTTTGCAGCCTTAAAGGACATTATAACTAACAAGAATGGAGCTGCAGGTTGTAACTATTTTCTCCAGTGAAGTGAAGTGAAGCTGAGAGGTGACCTGAAAGATGTCTTTGAAATGATAAGAGGAGCTTGATAGGGTAGACATTGGGCCACCAATTATTAAATTTGAAACAGAAGGTGGTACCCTAAAGGTGACCGTGAAATAACTGGATTCTTGCAAAAACCCATCTGGTTCATTTGTGTCTTTCAAGGAAGAACATCTACCATCTTTAGGCAATGATTCCTAATTCACATCAATGTAGTTAATTTTACACTGCCCTTTGAAAAGGCCAGCAAACCAGTCAGATCAAGGGGCAATAAATACAGTCCACAAAATGGCACTCATGTCCCATGAAGGAACTCAGAAAAAACAACTCCATCTCAATCCTAAAAAATTGTCTTCTCAAAGCTCTTTCACCACCCTCCCCAAAGAAGTAAACACTACAAGTGATGCAAGACAGTTTTGCACCTGGGAGCCTGTGAGAGTTTTGCTGTAGTAATCTTCTGGCATGATGCAGTCAACAACAGCGACCAGGCACCAAAAGGCATCTTCTTCTTCCTGCAGCACCAACAATGCAATAGCTGCCAGTCTGGAAAGCAATTTATTTTGATATTCAATTATTAAACTAATATTTTCCTTCCTCTCTACCTTCTACCACTAACCCCTTCTCTGCTCCCAAGCTTCATTCAAGATACAGACAGAAAAGAAACAAATTACAAAAAATTTCTGCAGTGTATTTCATTTCGTCGTAGTGTTCCAAAGTTCAAGAACTTTGTTAGTTTGTAAACAGCAACTAGTTTGTACACAGTAAGCTCCCTTATACAGCAAGAAAAGTGACCTGATAATCTGTTTATCATGATGTTGGTTGAAGACTAAATATTGCCCAGCAGCCCAGGTGTAACTTGGCTATGCTGTTCAAAATAGCATAATAGGATGTTTTATATTCACCCGAGAGCAGATTGGTCTAGACCATGTCCTGTTGTAAGCTAGTGCAAGAGGTAGGCAGCCATGAGAACAGTGAGTGTGGAAAAAGGTGAGTGATTCCTGCCACTTATTTATTTATTTTAAGACAGGGTGACCTACTAGGCTGGTTCAGAGAGTAATTCACAACCAACCACATGGGTCTAGAGCTGCACATAGGCCAGACTGAGGTTAGCAGATTCCCTTCCCTCAGGGAAGCAGGTGGGGTCTGTCTATGGTGTAGTGGGGGAGGTGTCACAAGGTGGATACCTGTTCAGTCCTTGACAGTACCCAATATCTGGGTTTTGCCATGAGTATGCCAGCAACACCCGGCGCAGCATCTGAACCATCTTGGAAGTGGGTGAGCTGAAGTGCATGTTATTGGTCAGTGTCCGTGGGAGGTCCAGCTCGATCTGCTTGGAGGCTGCTTGCTGTTTGTTCTTGCAAAGCTTTAGCAGCTCCTGGTAACGGTTGCTACTGTATCGCTCCCTTATTTGCTGAACCCGTCTATTAGTGCACCATCTCCAAACATGCCTTCGATGTTCCTTGGGTATGCCATTTCTGATCAGGTTCTTTAACTCTGGTGTCGGCACCAGTTCTCCAAAGGTCTTGCTGGAGAGGAGGTTTTCCCATTTCACCAGGATGTTTTTCTCCTGACCTTCCTGACTGACCATCAGGTTGTTAGACTTTCGTTCAAGAGCCTGGATTCTGGTTAAGATGTTTTGGTCCTGCACCGGGGAAGATACCAACTTGAAGCCATATTCATCATGCTCACTTGGGGATAGAGGGTGGGAGGAAACAGGTAGAGAAACACAGTTTAATCAGTGAATGTAGCTGCAAATGACCAACTAAAGAGATCAACAACACCAAATTGCATATGTAACTCTTAACTTAACAAGAAGCCCTTCATAGGAACATTAATAACTGAAATTAACTGCAAGCCACATAAGGAGATATTAGAAAAGAAGCTTGGTCAGAGAGGTAGAATTTACAACAGGATCCAGCTCAACTGTAAAAGTGGGCAAAGGAATGGCAGATGGAATTTAACTCAGACAAATACAAAATGATGCATTTTGGGAATGACATACACAGTGAATGACAGGGTCCTGGGGAGTGTTGTAGAAGAGAGACACCAAGGGTTACAAGTACAGAGTTTCTTGAAAGTGGCAACACAGGTAGACAGGGTGGTGAAGGCGGCACATGGCACACTTGCCTTCATTAGTCACGGCACTGAGTACGAGTTGGGATGTCACGTATAGTTACAATATTTAAAACACATTTGGATAGGTACACAGACAAGAAAGGTTTAGAGGGATATGGACCAAACACAGGCAAATTAGACTAGCTCAGGAAGCCACCTTGGTTGGCACAAGCAGGTTGGGCCAAAGAGCCCATTTCCATGCTGCACAACTCTGACTATAATTTTAAGGTCTTCAAGGAAGTAGAGATAGAGGGAGCTTAGTAAACAGTACCATGATAATATCTAAAATTATAAAATTGAAAATGCTGGAAATAGTCAGCAGGTCACACTGCATCTGTGGGAAGAGAAACAGTTAATGTTTCAGGTCAAAGACCCTTCATCAAAACCAGGGAGGAGGAAAAATCAGCTCGTTAAGCTTCAGGGAGGGTGGGAGAAAGGCAAGGTCTCTAAATGGGTAAATCTGGGGTGACCATGGGGGATAAACTGCAAACAAGGTTACCTGGTCAGTGAGTGAATGAGAGCAGTTAGAGAGCGAGAACATGGAGAAAAGAATATAGACAAGAGACACACCCCTCCCCCACCCTCCCAGAAGCTTAGCAAGATTCTTTTGACTCCTCCCAGTTCTGACAAAGGGTCTCCAACCTGAAAATTTAAACAGATGTGGCCTGACCTGCTGAGTATCTTGGGCATTTTCTGTTTTTATCTAAGATATCTAGCATGTAAGTGAAAATCAAACAAAAACTGCACGTCTATAAATTTTTAAAAATATTAAGTGAGATATAAGTGTTTGCCAGAATACTAGTGGGAGTGGAGAGAGGGTTGGGAACTCCATTGAACTAGCACCTATGGAATCTATCACATCTTTCAGGTAAAGGTAGCTGTGGTAGGAAGACATATTATTCAGCACACAGAACTGAACGGGGTGCATATCTAATGACAATGGTGGCTTAGTGATGATCACCCTTCCTGAGTCAGAAGATTGAGAGTCCAAGTCTCTATCCAGAAACTTTTTCACAAAAATCTGGGCTTGTACTCAGTGCAGGAATGTGGCTCTATGCCACTGTCTTTTGGATGAGTTGTCCCACCTATTCTTCATTCAAATATAAAAACAATATGGAAGAGCAGAGGAGTTCTCCCCAATACCCCGGCCAATACTTAACCCTTAATTAACATTATTAAAGCAAATTATCAGTTGTGCCAGTTGTGAGATATGTAGTACACAAGTTTTCCGTGCATTTCCTACATTGTAATAGTAATTTACAGTTCAAAAGAACCTCGTTGGCTCTAAAGCCCTTTGGGACCTTCAATGATTTCAAAGTCTTTTTTTTTAATTCCTTTTTCCCTCCAAACTATCTATGATAAGATTTTCTTTTCCCCATTGCCAATGCCCTCAGTCTTATTTCCACAAATGATGCAAATTACAGCATAGGACTGATAAAATCTGTTTGGAAATTCTAATCCTGAAGGCAAGGAGAGTAATTATATGTATCATATTACAACTGGCTGGAGCTGGTGATACTCCCCTTTCACGGGCACAACAGGAGCAGATATACATAACCGCTCTTTAAAGCTTCAAACCAAAAATTGTATCACCTGCAAAGCCTGCCAACTGTAAGACTGGATTCATCCTTCATCTCCCATTTCAGCTGGTCAGAAATAAACTGCTTTACTAGTTCTTGACAGGTTTCATCTTGGCCACTGATGTCTTGGAGCTTGTGAAGCAATACCAGGTATTTACTCTCAATCTGGCAGTACCTGGCCTCCAGATATGCACACTGGAGCAAGAGAGAGTGGAAGATTAAGCAAGATTCTGAAAGTCAATAAACATCTGCTCATTTAACTGTTCAACGACATAATTCTTAAAGCAAATGGAAATCTTAGATATGAGGTGTTCCAAAACAGCAGATGGGGAAAAAAAATCCCTCTAATTGGTGGGAGAGTTGGTAGATCAGAGATCACAGTTAAGGAAAAATGCAAAAGTATTATGTAAACAATTAGATTTTGTGTTGTGGTTTGCCTGAACAGGTAATGGATGCAAATTCAATTGGAGTTTGGCAAAGGGGATTGGACGTAAATTTATGAAGGAAAAATTTTGGCAGGTCTAAAAGAGCAAGAGGAATGGGGTTAATCAGACAGATCATTCACTGACTCAGAATAGGTGTCAGAATATCCTTTGAATACCTTCAGCTACAAGAATATGTAGAAGGAGAAGCAGAAGAAAGGTGTGATTCACAAAATACAATGAGGAGGCTTCTGGATATTCTGTAGCTCTCCTGCCTGGCTATATTCAATGAAATGGTTTCTGCAGTACCCGAGTTGCTCACCAAGTGGAGACACCATTTGTGGTCCAATGACTTAATGGGCCAAATTGTGCTGGTGATGAAAGGCAGTTCCAAAGCCAACCACTGGGAAGTCAGCTTCTACCAGGTAACTAAATCTTGTGTATACTGGAATCTGCTGCTACTCCACTGGATTCCAAATGCAGGATCCCAAATGCAGTAAAATGGCAGGTTCCCAATCTAATCCTACAGGATCTAATCCCTGTTTGAATGGGGATTCCTGACCAGATTAGGAGGAGAAAAAAAGCAAGTTGTTTCTTTTAATTTGTCCAGACCTAGCAATCTATTGTCATTCTTCATTGCCACTAAACTTCCTACCAAATAGCACTGCGGGGTATCTTTACTAGAAGGACTGCAAGGGGCTCAAGGTAAAGCTTATCTTGAGATGGATAACTAATGCTGTTCTTGCCAGGAATGTCCATATCTCAGGAATGAGGAAAACAACATTTGCAAGCCCAAATATATCTATTGTCTTAGATATCAGACAGTTACTGAATCACGTCTGTATTTTGGTATGTTGGATAGGACAACCATCAGAAGTGTAATTCATGTCTAGGATGACAAATTAGGACCTCTATCAATCTGAAATAGTTATCAACTGTTTGGCATCAGAGTGGAAGCAGAGTGAAAATCTGAGAGGCCATTTAAAATTATGAAGATTGAGTACAAGCTGGTAGGAGCTCACCAGCGCCTCTACTTCCTCAGGAGGCTAAAGAAACTTGGCATGTCCCTGTCGACCGTCACCAATTTTTAATCGATACACTGTAGCGACTCACTGCACCGGCATCGAACCGGCTCCCGACATCACGAATGTCGCCAGAGGCCCCGATCCAAGATGGCGTGGGGCCCTCCTTCTTCCCCATCGTCGGGCTTGGAAAGCCCGCACGTGGGAAGGTCAGGTGACCTGCACGTGACGTCAGCGTGGGAACTGTAGCATGGGAAGTTTTGGGATATTAAAGGCGCACCACGCCCCTGTCGTTCATTCGACTTCTGATTTCGAGCCAGCGACTCTGTGTCTTCATTTCGTAGTGTGTAGCTAGCCGCTACATTGGTGACCCCAACGGGCCCAAACGTTTTTGGACCCACAATGTCTGCACAGCAAGAGGTTCAGGCAGTAGCCCTTAAACTGCCCGCCTTCTGGACCCTCCGGCCCCGTGTCTGGTTCGACCAGGCCAAGGCCCAGTTCCAAATTCGCCAGATCACCAGGGACGACACCAAGTACTATTACGTGGTGAGCGCCCTCGACCAAGACACCACAGCCTAGGTTGACGACTTCATCCAGGCGCCCCCGGAGGAGGAGAAGTACAATAAGTTCAAGACCCTCCTTCTCGAGACTTTTGGCCTTTCCCGACGTGAATGGGTCTCCCGCCTCCTCCACCTCGATGGGTTGGGCGACAGACCCCCCTCCGCGCTCATGAACGAGATGTTGGCCCTGGCAGACGGGCATAAACCCTGCCTGCTGTTTGAGCAGATCTTCCTGGAGCAGTTACCCGACGACATCCACCTGCTCCTGGCAGATGCCGATATCAGCGACCCCCGGAAGGTGGCCGCCTGGGCGGATGTCCTTTGGCGGGCGAAAAAGGAGAGCGGGGCGTCCGTCGAGTGCGTTGCCACGCCACGTATCCAGCGACCCAGCAATCGAACGCACCCCACCCGCCACCAGGTCTGAGACACCGACTGACCATTGGTGTTTCTACTACCAGCGGTGGGGCGCTGATGCCAGCCACCATGCAGGTCCGGGAAACGCCAGAGCCAGCCGCCAATGATGGCTACGGCGGCTGGCCACCCGGATAGCCTCTTGCACGTGTGGGACAGGCGTTCCAGACGTTGGTTCCTAGTGGACCCCGGAGCCGAAGTCAGCGTCATGCCTCCCAACAGCCGTGAGACTCGCAACTGCACACCAGGACCCGCCCTCAGAGCCGCCAACAGCAGCGCCATTCAGACCTTTGACACCCGTTTGGTACACCTCCAGTTCGGAACCTCCAATCCTGGCCGCCGTTGCACAACCACTCCTCGGGGCAGACTTCCTTTGTGCCAACAGTCTGCTGGTTGACTTGCGGGGTAAGTGTTTGGTACATGCCAGGACCTTCCAAACGTTCTCATTGGGTGAGGCCAAGCAACCGGCCCCACACCTCAACCAACGAGTTTGCCAGGGTCCTGGCAGAATTCCCATCCGTACTAACGCCCCAGTTCTCCACCACCTTGCCCAAGCACGGCGTCCAGCATCACATCCCCACCCAGGGCCCTCCCCTCCACGCCTGCACCCGGCGGCTACCCCTAGACAAGCTCCGCCTCGCGAAAGAGGAATTCAAAAAAATGGAGGAGCTGGGGATCATCTGCAGGTCGGACAGCCCATAGGCCTCTCCGCTACATATGGTTCCCAAGGCAGCCGGAGGCTGGCGACCCTGTGGCGATTACCGACGCCTCAACGACATTACTACCCCGGACCGGTACCCCGTGCCGCACATTCAGGACTTTGCTGCCAACCTGCACGGGCGGCCCATTTTTCCAAGGTCGACCTCGTCCGCGGGTATCACCAGATCCCGGTGCATCCGGACGACATTCCAAAGACGACGCCGATCACACCTTTCGGCCTCTTTGAATTCGTCTAGATGCCCTTTGGTCTCAAGAACACTGCTCAGTCCTTCCAATGACTGATGGACGCGGTCGGGCGCGACTTTGACTTCGCCTTCATATACTTCGACGACATCTTGATCACCAGCAACAGCCACCAGGAACATTTCACGCACCTCCGCCAACTCTTTTCTCGCCTGAGGGATTTCAGCCTGACCATTAACCCAGACAAATGCCAATTCGGACTGGAGACAATCAATTTCCTGGGCCATCGGATCAACAAACATGGCGCCATGCCCCTGCCTGCGAAGGTCAACGCCATCTGCCATTTCGCCAGACCCACCTCCATCAAGGGCCTGCAGGAATTCCTCGGTATGGTAAACTTTTATCACCAGTTCATACCATCCACGGCCCGCATCATGCGCCCGTTGTTTGCTCTCCTATCAGGCGGAAGCAAGGACATTGTTTGGTCGGAAAAGGCTCACACCGCGTTCGTCGAAACCAAGCGGGCCTTGGCGGACGCGGTCATGTTGGTGCATCCTCGCACGGACGTCCCGACTGCCCTCGTGGTCGACGCCTCCAGCACAGCGGTCGGAGGCATTCTAGAACAGCTTACCGAAGGGCGTTGGCAACCGCTGGCGTTCTTCAGCAGGCACCTTCGACCACCAGACCTCAAATATAGCGCCTTCGACCGTGAGCTGTTGGCATTGTACCTGGCCATCAGACACTTCCGATACTTCTTGGAGGGCAGGCCATTTACAGCTTTCACTGACCACAAGCCGTTGACCTTTGCCTTCAACAAGGTCTCAGATCCCTGGTCAGCACGGCAGCAGCGGCATGTCGTACATCTCAGAGTTCACCACTGACGTCCGCCATCTGTCTGGGAAAGGGAACGTGGTCGCGGATGCACTGTCACGGCCCACCATCCAAGTTTTGTCCCAGGGGGTGGATTTCGGCGCCTTGCGGAGGCACAGCGAACGGACATGGAGATGCCCAGCTATCACACCGCAGTCTCGGGCCTGCAACTGCAAGACCTACTGGTAGGCCCTGGTGAGCGCACCCTGCTCTGCGATATCTCCACAGGTAGACCCCACCCCATCGTCCCAGCTGCCTGGTGCCGACAGGTGTTTGATGCCATCCACAGCCTTGCACACCCATTCATCCGGACAGTAGTCCGGATGGTGTCAGACAAGTTCGTCTGGCATGGCCTGTGTAACCAGGTTTCTGGATGAGCCCGGTCCTGCACTCACTGTCAGACCTCTAAAGTACAGCAGCACGTCAAGGCCCCCCTGCAGGATTTTCAACCTACCCGCCAGAGGTTCGACCATATCCATGTCGACCTGGTCGGCCCCCTCCCAGTCTCCTGAGGAGCGTAGTACCTCCTCACAATTGTCAACCGCTTTACCTGCTGGCCTGAAGCCATTCCCCTCGCAGACACCTCCACCCAGTCCTGCGCACGGGCCCTTTTGTCAACTTGGGTGGCCCGTTTCGGTGTCCTGGCACATATCACCTCAGACAGGGGAGCTCAATTCACCTCCGGCCTGTGGTCTGCCATCGCCAACTTGTGGGGTTCCCGGATCCACCTCACCACCACCTATCACTCGCAATCCAATGGGCTGGTGGAGAGGTTCCATCGCCACCTGAAGTCGGCACTCATGGCCTGCCTTAAGGGGCCCAACTGGGTAGATGAACTCCACTGGGTCCTGCTGGGGATACGCACGGCGCCAAAAGAGGACCTGCACGCCTCGTCCGCGGAGATGGTCTACGGAACGCCCTTAGTCGTCCCGGGCGAGTTCCTACCAGCCCCTCGGGGGCCAGAAGAAGAACCTGCCACGGCGCTTGACTGGCTGCACGAGTGGCTTGGAAACCTGGCCCCGATTCCCACCTCGCGACACGGACAGGCCCTGACCCGTATGCCGACTTCCCTCCAAGACTGTAAGTTCGTCTTCATCAGGAGGGGCGCGCACCGATCACCGCTGCACCGGCCGTACAAAGGGCCATTCCGGGTCGTCAGGAACAATGGGTCTACGTTTGTGCTGGACATTGGGGGGCACGAGGAGGTGTTTATGATTGACCAGCTGAAGCCGGCTCATTTAGACTTGGACCAACCCGTGGTGGACCAGCGAGCGCAGCGCAGGGGCAGGCCACCCAAGTCATAGTTTATTTAATTCTGGTTTTCGCGACGGTATTGCCGGTTCTGGGGGGGGTTATGTAGCGACTCACCGCACCAGCATTGAACCGGCTCCCGACATCGCGAACGTCGTCGGAGGCCCCGATCCAAGATAGCGCGGGGCCCTCCTTCTTCCCCATCGTCGGGCTAGGAAAGCCCGTGTGCGGGAAGGTCAGGTGACACGCGCGTGACATCAGTGCGGGAACTGTAGCACGGGAAGTTTTGGGATATTAAAGGCGCACCGCGCCCGTCATTCATTCGACTTCTGATTTCGAACCGGCGACTCTGTGTCTTCATTTCATAGTGTGTAGCTAACCGCTACAACACCATAGAAAGCAACCTATCCGGATGCATCACAGCTTGGTATGATAACTGCTCTGCCTGTGAGCGCAAGAAACTGCAGAGTTATGGACACAGCTCAGCACATCATGAAAACCAGCCTCCCCTCCATGGACTCTATCTATACTTCTTGCTGCCTCAGTAAAGCAGCCTACATAATCAAAGACCCCACCCACCCCGGTCATTCTCTCTTCTCCCCTCTCCCATAAGATACAAAAGCCTGAAAGCACGTACCACTAGGCTCAAGGACAGCTTCTATCCAGTTGTTATAAGATGATTGAATGGCTCCCTAGTATGATAAAATGGACTCGACCTCACAATCTACCTCGTTATGACCTTGCACCTTATTATCTACCTGCACTGCACTTTGTCTGTAGCTGTTACACTTTATTCTGCATTCTGTTATTGTTTTCACTGTGCCTTGGTACATGTGACAATAATAAACCAATTCCAATTCTAGGAGGGACAATAACCAAAGGACACAGAATTAAAGATAATTGGCTAAAACCCAGAGAGGGAGGCAAAGAGACATTTTCCTCAAGGAATGCTAATCTACAATGCTCTGCTTGGAAGGGTGGACAACAGAGTCAAGTTTCAAAAACTGAATCATATTCATTGCTTGAAAAATTTGGAAGGTTGAGGACACAGAAGAGGATTGGGGCAAATTACCCAAGGTTTGAAGGGTGAGATGGGCTCCTATTATTTTGCATGAATCTATGTTTAGGATTCAACGTCAGAAGTGAATGAACCTAGTAAATGTTGGTAAGCAGTGGGATCTTGATGTGCAGGTTCATGAAACAAACTTAAAGCACAGGTGTAATAAATGATTTGAAAGGCAATAAAGGCCAACTTAATTTTTGCAAATGGGAGGGTAAGGAGGTCTTGATGAAATTGTGCTGTGCTTCAGTGAGATTTCATCTGGGGTACCGGTATGCAGCTTTTCTTTCAACACTCAATGAAACATGTAATTGCTTTGGAATGAATGCAGTGTGAATTCAGTTAATCAGAAGGGGTGTTGATTACGAGGAGAGATTGAAGAAGTGTGGTCCATTACCACTGCAGTTTTAAATGACAAGAACGGATTTCATTGAAATATGGGACTTTAAGGGTTGGGTAGGGACCAAAAGATTGTTTCCTCAAGCTGGAAAATTGAGAATTAGATGAGCTTTCCTAAAGAAAAACTATTCACTTCTTGGGATGTGGGCTTTGCCAAATCCCAGTAGAGTTCCAGAATATAAACCCAGTGATGATGAAGAAACGGTGATTTGTTCCTGAGGCAATGCCATGTGCAACATGGAGGAGGAACTGCAGGTGTTGCCTGAAACCCTTGTCCTTGACAGTTGAAGTTGTAGGTTTGGGAAGTGCTACTGGAGTGTCTAGATTTTTACTGCATGTAGGCATAGACTGCTTCATTTGCTGTGGAGTTGTGCACATCTGAACAGTGTGCAAACATCCCCACTTCTAAGACCATGGATAAAAGGTCTTTGAAGGAGCTGGCCTAGAGCACTGCCCCCTGGAAACTCCGGGGCTGGAAGGACTGACCTCTAACAACCACAACTATCTTCTTTTATGCAAGTCACAAGTCCAACCACTAGAGTTTTTTTCTCATTGATGCCATTTGACTTTAGTTTTACCATGCCTCCTCCACACTGGTCAGTCTGCTACTTTAATATCTCCCCTCTGGGATTCAGCTGTTAGGTCCATGTTTGGACCAAGACTGATGAAGTCTGGTACAAGGTGGCACCGAGGAAACCCAAACTGAGATTGGTAAATAGCCATTTCACAGTGTAATAGATGAAACCTTCTATCACTTTTCTAATCGAGAGCAGACGAATGGGCGATAAGTAGGCTGATTAAATGTGCCGGCCTTTTCTGAAGTGAATATACCCAGGCAATTTTCTACATATTTAGGTAAATAACAGAGGCACAGCTAGTTTTGGAGTGAAGTCTTCAGTACTACATCTGGTCCCACAGCCCTCCCTATATCAAGTAGTCTCAGCCATTTCTTGGTATCTTATGGAGTAAACTGAACTGGCTGAAGACTGGCTTCCGTGATGGTGGGAATCTCGGAAGGAAGCCAAGGATGGATTATTTGTTCAGAAATTCTGGACATAGTGCAAATGCTTCAACCCTGCCTTCACCTCTCATATACAAGGTCCTGCCATCGCCAAGTCTGGGGATGTTCTTGGAGCCTCCTCTATCAATTATTAGCTGTTTAATTGTCCACCACCATTCAGGACTAGATGTGGCACGACCGCAGAGTTTTGATCTGATCTGTTCTGTTATTTATGGGATTACTTAGCTTTGCCTTTTTTGATTAACTGTTTGTAGTGTTTAGCAGACCTGTGGTTCAGTGTTGCAGCTTTATTAGGCTAGCATTACCATTTCAGGTTTGCCTGGGTCTGTGCCCAGCATGTCTTTCTGCACTCCTCACCGAATTTAATCTGGGTTGATCCACTGGTTTGACAGTAATAGTAGAGGACATGCAAGCCATGAGGTTACAGATTGTGATGGTGTATATTTCTGATGATGGTCGACAATGCTTCAGGATACAAAGTTTGGAAATGCTGGATCCAACACCATCCTATTTTGTGTAATTATAGTGCCAGACAACACCATGGAGGGTGTCCTAACTCTATCATAGTATAAGGGCCACTTAGGATTTAGATGAGAAGTTCAATGGGTTGTAGATATTTGGAATTCTCCATCTCTGTAGGTTGTGGATGCTCAGTTATTAAGTATATTCATGGATGAGTTGATAGACTGTGGGACACTAAGGGAAAGGATATGGAGATCAGGTGAGAAAGTGGAGCTGAGGTAGAGCATCAGCCATGATATTATTGAATGGTAGAGCAAGCTTAAGGCCTGCTCCTGCTTGTAGTTTTTATGCTTTGGTATTATTAAGAGACAGAGAGCGGGAGAACATGGCAACTCCAGTTAGCTGGAAATATACAAATATTCATTGATAAGAAAACCAGCCATGGTGTTTACAAGTGACTTTCTTGATACAATCTGTGCCATAACCCACACCACATAGCCCAGCAGAGACGAGCTCACTCCTCCACACTACCCCCAAGTACCTTCATGGTCAGGGCCTTCTCACGATCCCTGGTTTTCTGCCACAGCTTGGTGATCTGATAGATCTCAGAATTTAAGAATTTGTTTTGCGTTTTGTAGCCTTCTTCAACATCCTATTCAAAGAACAAAGTGGTTGAATGGATAACTTCCAAGTAACTCTAGCTTGTCCATAGCTTACAACAGCAATGCCATAAAAGGACATAGGAACTTCCAAAAAGGGAATTGGATAAATACTTGAAGTAGGCTGAGCAACAACAGACTTATTGGACAAGACCAAGGAACAATCAAGAAATTAAGGGGCAAAAAGCCTCCATCTCCTATTCTATGATTCAGCAGGAAGAGTTGTTTGGATCAACTACTTCTTTATTTGCTCAGATGCATTTCTAAGATGATCTTACATTGATGTGTACATCAATTTCCCATGCAATCTGATTATTCAAAAAGAAATAATAGATCATGTTCTTGCACCCCCATTCAACCATATGATTTCCTCTAGTTCTACAAACTTCTTAATTATCTGCACTCATCCAAAATCAACAGCTATTATTCCCAAATTCCATCGCCCCATCGAGATGCAGGAGGAATATGGAGCATCCAGAGGAAACCCTTGTAGTTACAGCGAGAATGTGCAAACTCCACACAGAAAGCACCAGAGGTCAGGACTGAACCCAGATCACTGGCATTAAGGCAGCAGCTCTACCAGCTGTGCTACTATGCTGCCTGTGTTCATTGTCCATTCCTTACAGCTTTGAGGTGATGATGGCGAGTCACATTCTGCCTGGTAAAACCAGCTATTGTCATAATTTGTCAGCTTACCTTCATATGTGAAACTTTCTCCCTTAGCTCATGCAGGGTTGTAGTGATGACCTCGTCATAATCTTCTGGCTTGTCAGTGTTCTCAGCCGCCATCTGCTCTGAGAGCTTTAGGATGACTTCTTGCTTGGCGTGGTTCTTCTCCATCAGCAGCTGGGCGTGCTGCTTCAGCTCCTCGATGTGGCTTTGCTGGAGCTTCAAGTTCTGTTCCATCTCTTGCTTCTCCTGCTCCAGCAGGCGCACCCGATTCTCCAGCTCCCTGATCTGCCGCACCTTGTGCCTCACCAGCTCCAGACGGGTGGAGTCATCAGCCGCAAGGTATGAGCTACAAGCCCTCTTCTCCTGCTGCGCTGCTTCAAGAGCCCTGTGCAGAAGCTTTACCAAGTCCTGTTGCAATGAATCAACAAATGGTCACTGAAGAGCATGATTGTACCAGTGAAGGTGCAGAGCAGACTCACTAGAACATTGCCAGGGCTGGAGAAGTTTAATTATGAGTGGGAATTGGTTAAGCTGGGTCTGTTTTCTTTACAACATTGAGATAGGAGGGGATATTTTCTTGGCGTGTACAAAATTAGAGACCTGATCACCATGAATAGAAATTACTTATTTCCCTCAGCAGAGATGTCAAATACCTAAGAATTATGAATAGAAAAATTTGAGGAGAGCTGAGGAAAATTTATTCCACCCAAAGAGACATGGGGGTCTGGAACTCAATGTCTGAAAGGGAAACGAGACAGAAAGCCTCAAAAACATCTAAAAAGTACCAAGTGAGCAACATATATGGCACTTTTCAGGATTCAAAATTTTGCAATTAATTTACTGTACTTTCTTGCAGGCATCTATTTATACTTCCTCAGTAGAAAAATCCAAGGTAAAACAGGCCTTTGAGAGAATGCAGAGGAAATTGCCAGGATGAAACCAGGGCTAAGGGAATTTGGTTATGTGAAACTCTTCTCTCTTGGACATCACCGTAGCTCAGTGGGTTGTATTCCCACCCTAGTCAGCAAGCCATGGGTCAGGGTTGTTGCTTTTGCCACATTCCAAGTCACTTCACTGAGCACGTCATTGGCTGTGAAGTGATACAAAAATGCAAGTTTGTTCTTGCTCTCAATGCCTTCTAAAGAGGTCTGGGAAACTCACTAGCTGCTATAAGATTTAAGAAAATAAAAACACCCCCTAGAATGGAACTCTTATTTTGGGTACAGTTTGAGTAAGCTCATAAACACACCTGCTACAGGGTTATTGCAAGCCTTACCCTCTGTGCATCAAGCTCCCTTGTGAGTTTCAAGATGTCATTGTGTAACCTGGTGTCCTTGTCTTGGAAGATCCCATCCTTCACTGGAAGCCTCTCCTGAGACACTGGACTAGCATTAAGTAGACCGGCCATGTTCTTCAAGTTGCCTGTTGAAGACTTCTGGGATGGAGGCTTCTGCACTTCCAGATGACACTCTTTAACTGAGGGAAAAACAAGTGGGGGTGGGGCGTGGTTTAAGGTGCAGGCCTATTGCACACTGCCACACAAACACAACTTCCTGCTATAAAAGCCAATTGTAAAGAAAAACAGGCAAGATTACAGCTTTCGGCTTGGGAATAAAGAACTCTATTCCTAAACTGAAAGCAACAGTTACATCAAAAAAAAATGGCAACGCTGAACTGAGCTTCACTTCAGGGAAAGTGAGTATTTTTCATCTAATTTTTTTGTATTAAGTCCCTTTGTGTTTGTACAATGATATAGTACTGTCAGCAACCATTTGGACTATTGGCATTGTGCCAACCATTGCAAAGAGCTATTATTTGTTCTGACTGAACTTTCACTTTAGTCCAACTCCTTCAAATATTTAGTCAATTCCCTTTTTAAAAATTACATGGAATCTGCTTCCTCCACCTTTTCAAGCAGGACATTTTATTGGTTAATAATTGAACATGTAACATTTATTTTCTCTGGATAGGTCTGGATCCTGTGCTACTGTTCAAGGTGCCTGCATGTCTTGTAGATCAGTTTCAAAGGCTGAAGGAGCTAATGCTCTCACCTATGATTCAGAAGGGAGGGGTCCAGTCCCACCCTAGAATTGTAATCTGACTTCCTGTAATGTCAGAGGTGTCCTACCCTGGATGAGGCTGTAAATCAAGGCCTGTCAAATGTCAAAGAACTGTCAAAGGATCATAATACATCCTGCAGTACAATTTCAAAGAAAAAAAAAGGAAGTCTTTCTAGCATTCTGGCCAATTTATATAATCTGTTTCATTTGTTTCAATGCTGTTTGTGGGTTCAGGTTTAACATTTCACACAGTACAACAGCAGCTAACTTCACAAGTACTACATTTGCTAAAAAGTGCTTTGGGACCTCATGGCCATGAAAGGTGGTAAGTGAAGAAAAGGTTTTTTTCTTATTGAAATTACAAAAAAAGAGGATTAACCTTGCTCGAGTCTTACTGCTACATAAAATAACCTTTCTAATTACTTGCAAAATGGAGCTACAACAAAACAAAATTTGCTGCCAACACTGCAGAAGTTTTATTTTACAGGTTGACCAAGTGGACTGCAAGTGATCCACTTGCAATCCATTAAAGGCAGGATATTACTTGAGTTTGAATGACAGTCACATTACAGCAGAACCACTCATTAACTTCTTAAGGGGTGGAGTGCAAAGATTAATTTTTCATGTGAATTCCTAGTCAGCCTGCTTATGTTTTTTTCCCCTGACACTACTTTACAAATACTTTGTACTGTCAATTCATTTTCCCCCTCAAAGCTTAGTTTCTTATTTGAAAGAATCTTCACTTTGAGCAGAATTTTTGATTTGATCCAGCTGCTTCCCTCTCTTCAGGATCTGTGGCCACTGGTAGTTGGTACATTTAATTGCCTTGTTTTATTCTGTACTCAAATATTCAATACAACTGATATTCTCAGAATAGTACCAGGAGTACTACATCGTCAGAGGTAACGTCTTCGGTGAGACATTAAATTGAAGCCCATCTACTTTCTCACACTTTGAAGGGAAGGGCCTAGAGAGGATCCATCAGAAGACTTCCACCCCCAAGACAAAATTCCTGCCACAAACCTAATCTCACATCAATGCCAAATTTACCCCCATCATTTTAACAGTGGAGCAACAAACAAATTTGCTGGAGGAACTCAGTGGGTCAAGCAGCATCTCTGGGGAAAAAGGAATTGTCGATGTTTTGCATTGAAATTGAGCACCAGGATGCATGCATCTTCATTTTAAAAGTGGGATTGTGACAATGACCTAGAGCAGTGTTTAAACTACACACAGGCATACACCCAACTCCCTTCATTCCACCCCCATCATTTATCTCTCTTTTTATCCCCCCCAACCTCGTACCATTGCTTAAAATGACTACCTTGTGCCAGAAGCACACATCCAGTTGCTCAACAGGTTGTAGAACTGTTTCCAAAGAAAGTAGTTCTTATTAAAAATCAATCATCGGGGGGTGGGGGGGGGGGGGGAGAAAACACAAACCAGCAGTGATAATCTGCACAGTTGGTTCAACATTCTGGTACCTCCACTCCCCTGGTCAAAACCTCTCCAAAAACACATTGCAAAAATAAAGTCGGCAAGCAAAGGTGAGGGTTTAAAAACAAAGCACAACAAGTCATGGCCAAATCGCCAGGTTAAGACACATCCCAACAGAGCTAAATCTAACAGAACTGGGCTTGGTTTATATCATTGGAGACACAAGAGACTGCAGATGCTGGAATCTGGAGCAACTCAGCAGGTCAGACAGCATCTATGGAAGGAAATGGACAGTCGACATTTCAGGTTGAAACCCTTCATCTAGACTGTTTATATCATTGCCTGGGACTGTTCTCATTTCTCCCCACCACCTTCATTTCCATCTCCACCCACTATTCCATCCATGCAGTCCTACCTGATATATCTGCTCCTTTGGGTAGGGATGGACTTTCACTCATTTCACTTGTTGCCTGGTTGATTTCCTCATAGCTTGTTCGATTTTCCCTTAATTGCTTGTTCCCATAAAACTGAAATACAGTTTTTGAACCAAAATTTCTGTACGAGGAGAGGGGGCAGTCATGGAGGTTAGGGGTAGGGGAGTGGGGGGGGAGGGGGTGTGGAGCAAAAACACAAGAACAGAATCACCACTGAGCAGCGACTAGCATGAACAAACCTTCAGCAAGTGACTGTGCTACAGTATTATTGGCAACATGAATTAAAATATTACAAACTGATCTGACCCTAATGATGGCTCAAAAAAGCACACTGTGGCATCAAAATCCAAGCACACTCACATCACCTGTTGTGATCTGCAGACTTACTGCACATTGCCTTCTGTAAAAGTCTAAATGCTTTAAACCTTTTCCAAGTTTTGTTGTGTGCAGTATTGCATTCCATTGGAGTTAATGCTGAATCTTTAGATTGCTATCATTAACCAAAACTCAAAGAGCCAACAGAGTAGAAACAAACCAAGCAGCCCAAGTGGCCCATTGCAGTGTTTAAACTCCACACGAGCATGGAACCAACCCCCCCCCCCCCCATTCTCCCTCAATCATTTTATCCATCTTTTTACCCCACCCTCATGTGTTTATTCAGCTTCCCCTTATGATTATTTGTCTCAAACAGTCTGTGTGGTAACAAGTTCCACATTGTCACCTATCCTGGTTTCTCTCAAGTTTCACATTCAATTTGTCAGTGACTCAGTTGTATTTATGGCCCACAATGCAAGCAGAATTATTAAGATTTATTTTTCCAATGTACAGTCCCTGACTAACAAAAGCCTAGCTCTGGTCAAATCCAATAGAAACTACCATGGGAGCAAAGTCCATTTTGGCTCTCTATTCTTTTAAACCTTTACATTTGGTAAATGTCTATTCATCTCATTTAAGTTATTAAATGAGCCAGCATGTTTTGTTTTTCAAGTGGAGGTGGAGGAACAGCTGCGTTCCTAATTTCCTAGCTAAATTAATCCTATTTATGCAATAATGGATGTTCCAGGAGATCCGTAGAAAATCATGATTTTCTTTTCATCCCTTCCGAATTCAGGGTGTTAGAGATCCATTACTGTTCCCCAGCTCAAAGGCCCATTACTTCTTGCTAACTCATCAACTGGGGGAGAGGGATGGTTGATATAACATAGCTTAGACCAATGAAGCAAGCCCAAAATGCCCAAAAGTTTCAATGCATTTTTTAATCCCTGCAGTAATTTAGCACATAAATTAGTTGAAGAAAATGACCAAAGTGCCTGGTGAATGTTGGGGATAGGGGTGGGGTGGGGAAGAGTGGAAAATGAAAAGGTAAATAAATGCCCTTAAAAGGCTTGGGGGTCATTAATGTAGACCAAGGCCTTTCCCAGATCTTACAGAATGATGCAGCATAGAAGGTAGCCATTTCAGACCATCATGTTAGTGCTAGCATTTCGATAGAGCTTTCCAAGTAATGCAACTTTTTGGAAGTATTTACCCAATTCGCTTTATTATTGAACTGACCCCAACCACTGCTTTTAGACAGTGCCTTTCAAATTGTAGCAAATTGACATTCCTCCCCTTAAAAAGCAGTGTAATGACAAACACTCACTGGATTTCTGTTCCCAGATGCTTGAGGGAGATGTTGTACAAAGTGGTTGGCTGCAATGGGGCAGGCAGTGAAGCCGCTTCTTCCCCAACCAGGCCTGTAGGTGTCTTCACCGGATCCAAGAATTCATTTGTTTCCTCTGAGGAGAAAGATAGTGTTATTTCTCTTCTCATATGAAATTACACAAAGCTGCTTGTCATCGACAATTCCCACCTGGTGTTTGATAAACACCTGCAGTACTGAAGTTCTGCTTCTCTCTGATAGTCAAAAGAACCAAATTTGTTCTTAGCCCTAATACTCCACATTTTAAGTTGATTACATAATTTAGGACTTTTTAAATACGAAATTTAAAAAAAAAAAATCCAAGAAGGAAGACAAAATTAAAATAAAACAACATATTGAATTGTTTAGAAATAGATATTTTAGTCACTATACATTACCACTTGTGGGAGCTCGCTGTGGAGAAGGGAAGAAGCTGTTCAGGAACAGCTTCTTCTTTCCATCATCAGATTTCTGAATGGTCCATGAATACCACCTCATTATCCCTTCCTTTAATGCACTGTAACTTGCAGTAATTTTATGTCTTTGCACTGTATTGCTGCCGCAAAACAACACATTTCATGTCATAAGTGCGATAATAAACCTGATTCAGAAATCAACTGCCCCATTTTCTACATGACAACAGCGACTGCACTTTTAAAAAGCACTTAATAGGCTACGAAGCATGGAGTCCCTTCATACATGGCAGAAGGAGTGCAGCTCCTCAAACTACCTGTCCCATTGGCTACCATTTGTTCCATCTACTCACTCAGACCCAATTAGTCACCTCAGGATCCACAAAACCAAAGTGAAAGTTAGCTGTTCTCAATCCCAAGAGATTGCCCAAAAATAAGCTTCTAAGCAGTGCATTCCAGATCACAGCCAGTCACTTCCAAAACAAAATCTTTCTGGCTCTTGGCCCTCATATCTTTGTCTTTTACTGACCTTGCTGCCAGTGGAAGTATTTTAGCCCTTTTCAATATACCAAAACCCCTCAGTGTCGAAAATTATTAAATAATAATATTCAATACTGTAGTTAATAAAGCCCACACCTGCATTTCCTCCACTTCCTGCACTTCTACTTTTACCCCATTTTTTCCCCCAACAGAACAAGGATAGAGTTCCCTTGGTTCTTACCTTCCTCCCCACCAGCCTACACATCCAGCACATCATTCTTCGTCATTTCTACCAGCTACACTGTGATCCCTCCACCAGCCACATCTTCCTCTCCCCACCCCTTCCTGCAGGGACCACTCTCTCCATGACTCTCTGGTTCACTCATCTTCACCACCCGCCCCCCCCCCCCCCCCGGCACTTTCCCCTGCAACTGTAGAAGGTGTAATACATTTCCCTACACCTCCTTCCTCACCACCATCCAGGGCCCTAAACAGCCTCTCCAGGTCAGGTAGAGATTCACATGCACCTCCTCCAACCTTGACTATTGCATTCAGTGTTCTCAATGTGGCCTCCTTTACATCATTGAGACAAAGTGCAAACTAGGCAACCGCTTTGCAGAGTACCTGTGCTCTGTCCGTCATGGCCATCTGTAGCCGGCTGCAAGCCACTTTGATTCCCCTCTCCAATCCCACAACAACCCTTCTGTCCTCGGCCTCCTCCACTGCCAGGGTGAGGCTAAGCTCAAACTACAGGAATAGCACCTCCTATTCCGTCTGGGTAGTCTACGGCCAGATGGCATGAACAATGAATTCTCCAATTTTAGGTAACCTGTTCCTCTAATGTCCCCTTCCTCCCACCCCCCCCCCCACTCCTGATCTAGACTGCTCTTCCTACACCCACTCCACCATCCCCCTTCACCAGTTTCTTCCCCCTCCTCCATCCACTCCATCTGCCCATCACCCACACACTCCTCCCACTGGTTTTCCTCCCCCACTGTTTCTATCTGCCCTCCCCACCTCCCTTATTTGGTTCCATGCTCCACCTTTCAGATTCCATCATCTGCAGCCCTTTGACTCCTCCACCTATCACCTCCCAGCCTCTGTTGCTATTTCTACTCTTGCCTCCCCCATCTGCCTATCACCCCTCACCTGAATTCACCTGTCGCTTGCCAGCTCTTGCTCCACCCCTTCCCCTGACCTCTTTATACTGGATATCTCGCCTCTATCTGTCAGTCTAGTTGAAGGGTCTCGACCCAAAACATTGACTTCCATTTCCCTCTACAGATGCTGCCTGCTCTGCCGAGTTCCTCCAGCAGTTTGATGTTTTTTTGCTCCAGATTCCATCATCTGCAGTCTCTTGTCTCTCCATTAAATAAACTCTCTTTTTTAAAAGGTAAGCACACCAGTTGTCACATAACTAAAGAATACAGGAAGCCCCTGGGTTATGAATGCCTGACTTACAAATGCCGGTACTTACGAACCGACCTCCGTAAAGCCTACTTTTTTTTAAAAATAGAGTTACACACAATGGTTCGTACTAATGGACAGGCGGACTACTTTGCGCGATGCTCAAAACACTGCTCGTTTTAACTGGTTCATCAGCCCTCGTAATCATGGCTTCAAAGCGTGTGAGTGATGGTGATGCATCGAAGGAAAACTGTAGTTACATTTATAATTATTATTACTGCATTATTACATTTATGATGTTTTAGGTAAAATATATACTAAGACAAACATTTGACTAAATGACGCTAGATGTGAACTGTACGTAACTGTTCCGAGTTACATACAAATTTGATTAACAAACAGACTCAAAAACTGAACTCGTTCGTAATCCAGGGACTTCCTGTAATTCCAATATCCTCACTCAACTTTAGTCCTGGCACTACCCTGGAAATCTCTGCACATTCTCAAATAGTCTTGACATCATTCCTAAAATTGTCCAAAAGTAACACCTAACTAGTACTTCATAAAGGTTTAGCATGAACTCCTTGCTTCAGCACTTAATAAAGCTCAAGATCCCATTCTAATTTTGCAATTCATAAAAGCTAGCAAGCATCAAACAGTAAACAGTCACAAGGACCATCATTCTTGGATGGATAAAAAAAAACAAATGTTTCTTGGACTTGCTGCTAGTCCTTCTGTGAAACATCCTGCTGCTCATCTCATGTTCTCTGACTGCTTTCTAAAGAACACTTGAGTTTAAGCCAAAAAATAAAGACATTTGCTTACAAAACCAAGAAGAGGAATTAGGAGTAATGTCTGAAAATAAAACAACCCTGCCGATTAAATGCACATTTATAGAAACAAAAAGGACAACTTCCTGGCATTGCAGCCGCAATTCCATCTGTTGCATGACTCTAAGTTTGTTTAAAAACTGCATATAGTGATAAGATAGGTCCCAGTCAGACTGGCAGAAATTGGCTAATTTCTCAGTTATTCATAACTGGAGCCTGCAATGCTACAATGGAAGGGTACTGATCTTTGTACATCATTTACTTTTTGCAGTTATCCTTCCCTCACTGTCTTTTGCTGCAGAAATAATTTTGCCTTTTATGGGGAGACTTTTTTTTAAAATCACAAGTTTCATTTGTTTTAGTAGATTTAGTTCTTAAGTAGACTGTTTACTGAAGTGTAGTATGTAAACAAATTTTGTTTGATGAAGAAATAGACTTTAATGTAAAACAAACTATATTGCAAGTTATTGCAGACCCAACTGGTTCCCCTCCACTGCCACCCTCCTGTCTGGCAGAACTGGTACTCACCCTGAACAACTTCTCTTTAGCTCCTCCCTTTGGTTTGGTTTCCTCCAAACCAAAGGTGTAGCCATGGGCACTCACATGGGCCCCAGCTATGCCTGCCTTTTCGTTGGCTACGTGGAACAGTCCATGTTCCAAGCCTACACCAGTAACGCTCCCCACCTCTTTCTCCACTACATTGACGACTGCATTGGGGCTGCTTCCTGCACCCGTGCTGAGCTCGTCAATTTCATCAACTTTGCCTCCACCTTCCATCCTGCCCTCAAATTTAATTGGTCCACCTCCATCACCTCTGTCCCCTTTCTTGATCTCTCTGTCTCTCCTGACATCTCCGGAGACAGATTATCCACCAACATCCTTTACTAACCCACTGATTCCCACAGTTACCTTGACCACAGTCACCTGCCCCTACACCTCCTCCTTCGCCACCATTCATGGCTCAAGACAGTCCTTTCAGGTGAGGCAGCACTTCACCTGCGAATCTGAGGATGTCATTTATTGCATCTGGTGCTCCCAGTGCGGCCTTCTCTGCACCGGGGAGACCAGACGCAGACGGGTGACCTCGTCGTTGAGCACCTTCACTCCCTCTGCCGCAACAGCCAGGATCTCCCGATGGCCAGCCACTTCAATTCCACTTTCCATTCCTACACTGACGTGTCTGTCCACGACCTCTCCTACTGCCACTTTTGAGGCCAGACGCAAACTGGAGGAGCAACACCTCACACTCCGTCTTGGTAGTCTCCAACCTGATGACATCAACATCGATTTATCTAACTTCAGGTAACTACTTCCCTCAGTTTTCCCTTTTCTACTCCCCTCCTGTTTTCCCTCATTCCTGTGGCCCCCCTCACCTCTTCTCTTTTCCCTCCCCCACCCTCATGACCTGCCCGTCACCTCCCTGCTGCTTCCTACCTCCTTCCCTTTATTCAATGGTCTACTGTCCTCTCCTATCGGATTCCTTCTCTACTGCAAAATGTCTTCTTCTCCCCCCAGATCTTTTTCCCTTACTTCTAATAACAAGCCCAACGAGCTCCAAGCTTCCTTTGTCATTTGGGTTGAGACCATGCACCTCTGTCACTTTCCTTCCAAGCCAATGGGACAAACTTCTCCTTCAGCTCCAGTCATCCTAGCCCTTAACTCGCTAACAGAGAGAGCTAGGAGAAGGAGGAGGAAAGAAACAAGCTTCAGTTGCAGGTGGAACTCCACATTCTCTCTCACTGTTTGGAAACACTGCAGGTACCCATCATGTGACAAAGTCCTAAGACATTTCATAATCATTACAGAACAAAAATCAAGGAAGCCAGCTAAGGAGGAAATAGTAGTTTAGATGATCTAAAGTTTAGCTAATGAAGTAGATATTAAAGAAAGTATTAAGAAGAGAAAAGTTTAAGGAGGGAATTCCAGTCCTTAGAGCCTACGAAGCAGTCAACACTACAACAGGCACACATTTCATGAAAAGGAAGAAATGGTTGAATAATTTAAGAGCTTTCACTTATTTTCCAAATGAAGATTCTGCTGTTTGTGAGGAGGGCAATTAAATCAGTGCAGACCTAAAGAATTCAGAATGAGAGCAAATTAAGCAAGAATAGCCATAATGGGGAACTGAAGAGAGATCTTGAAAACACTTGAGTAATTTGATGCAACTTAAAAAACTAAGTGTTTTATACTGAAGATAGAGAGCCAGGAGAAGTAGGAGGAAAGAAACGAGCTTCAGTTGTAGGTGGAACTCTGCATAGAAAGCATGGAGCCTGTGGATTGGCATTTCAGAGCACATTTATGTGACCAACCTTTCTCTCCCCTCCCCACCTTAAAAGTAAGAGAGGAAAACACATAAAAGGCTTGGGAGATCTTAAGATAGGAGTGCTAACACAGCACTTCCCTTAAAAATGTTATATTTAACTATTGTGGATATTTGAAACTAATAGTGAGTGATCTTGTCAGAAAGTAGTCAGCACTGACAGAGTGTGGCACTGGCAGAAGTATCCCCACAAGATTTTGATGTTAAATCAGTGCCACCCCCTTTACTCTCACAGCTGGCCATAAAAACCTCAGATCATTGTTTTGAAGCACAATAGAAGAATTCTTGTAAATTTCCTTGCCAACATTCACCCCAAAGCAACATCATTAAAGAACAGATGGTCTCATTGTTGCTTGTGCCACTTTACCCTGCAGCAGCAGTTACATTTCACAGAAGTACTTCAATTAACTGTGACAAACTCTGGGACATCTGAGGATGCTGTTCAAGTCAAAGTTCTATTTCACTAGCTAACTTAATGGATAATTAGCTATTTTCCAAGTTTTCTGTCCAAGACTGACTAATATCTCATACGATGATTTCAGTTGGAAAACAGAGCTGAAGGCCATCTCATTAATGTAGGTGAATGAAAGCCCATGGACTGCAGACAGTGTACGTGAAGTATACCCACTAAGCCTGCTGATGCCTACAATGAGCAGAGACTGAACTATTGCCAGCTGTACAGGAGTCCAACTCAGCAATTCAATAAGTGATAACAAACCAGAATCTCTTATTCTGTGATTACCTACCTCTCCATGAGTTGAGAGACTGCAACAGTCATTCAGGATTAAGGTGTGGTTTAGAATACTCTGACTCACTATTCTTTTCGCAGTCGATCAACCAGCTTGGCAAGGTTTATGTTGATATCAAACAGTATCCAAGTCTACCGAAATATTTGCATGTTAAAACAAGCTAGTTGTTAATCAACTGTGAGTAAGTAGCGTCTGCACGGGCATGTTTGGGGATGCTCTGCCCTCCAAGTCTGGAGGTTAAAGTCTCATTCCAGAGACTTGCACACAAAGTCTAGGCTGACAATACAATATGGCACAAAGGGAGGGGCTGCACTATTAGAGGTCCTGTCTGCTTTCATTATTGGAATGCAAAATATTTCTTTGCACTATTATGACCAGATTTATCTCTGTATCAACATGGTTTTAGAAAACATCAATGCATCTTCTGGGAGCTTGAATATAAACTTGCTGCCACATTCGCAACATTGCAACTGGGACCATGCTTCAGTTAATTGGGACACATAAATATCTGTAGAGACCAAGCAGTGCCAGGAGGTCAGATAGAAGACCCAACCTGCTGCCAAAGAAAAGGGTGAATTCACCCATAAAATCCTTTGTATAGCATCTCTAAATTTTTCAGAACCCAAACTAAATGAAAAATACTTCCTCCTCCACTGAGCTGAGATAGGGTAGAGACTCCAGGGTTGTCCTAGAGACTTCAAGAATGTAAGGACAGTCATTAACTTGAGCACAACCTAGAAGAAAGGTCACTTGCACTTTCTCTGTAACTGTTACACTTTATTCTGCATTCTGTATTGTTTTACCCTGTACTACCTCAATGTATCGTGTAATGAATTGATCTATATGAACGGTATGCAAGTTTTTCACCATATGACAATACAAATGATAATAATAAACCAATTCCAAATTCGATTAAAAGCTTAGAGCCCTTCCCTCCATCCTTCCATTTTCCTTCAACATTTTTGTTTATTATAGAATTTCGCAGCAGACCGATGGTAGAGCTGGCCAATTAATCCTGCCCTTCCAGTCTCCTCAACAAAACACCTTTGCCCTCTCAAATATAGTTTTCTTTGAATGTTATTACTCAAGATGGGTTAAAATTAATTCTAATAATACTGGAAATCAGAAGACCAATGGAGGTTGGATCTGGCACTATAAGGCTAAGCGATAACGAAGATGTGTTGCAGTGGGCAAGAATATCACTTCACCCTCATAAACATCACACTGTGATGTATATCAAAGACCACTTTCTCTCAATACTCCAAATTCATGAGATTCTGCAAGGATCTTTAAAGCCTGTGGGGTGATCCAGTATTCATTTTCCAAGTATTCATACAATCAGCACTCTTGCTGCATTTTTCTTCTTCTGGGCAATTATCATTCTTGTCAATAATCTCATTTTAATTCAGTGGCTACACCCTGACCTCATAAAAAATAATGTGGAATGTAGATGGACACCTGAGAGCACTTGGTTGCCCAAGGCACTTGTCTGTTCACACAGAGAATAGATAATAACACACTATTCAAAGATCCAGGAATTTTGCTTGCTAGTATTCTTCCTACAACAAACCCCATCAGTACATTTGTTTGAATGTATACACAAGATGGATGCCACATTTATGACAACATTTTCAAAGTAACGTGATAATTTGCATTGTTCAGACTTGGTGGATAGCTCTTTCACTTCTGAGTCACAAAACTGCAGGTTCAAGTCCAATGCCTGAGACTAAACAGTGCAGGAGAAGCAGAGGTACAGTATTTCAGATTAGAAATTAAATCAAGACCTTGGTGGGAATAAAAGATCCCACAGGTGGTATTTTGGGATTACATGGGAGGTCTCCCTAACGTTCTGGTCAAAACTTACCCATCAGCAAACACAGATTGAGCCACATTGCTCTCCAAATTTATAACATCCACCCAACCACACTAATCTTCAGCACACCAAATCTTTGCCACTGGACTGAGTGGCAAATCCAACAATGGAGTGGGAGCTCAGATGTCTTGTCAAATGACCAGTTTGTCTTCAACTTTCATCTTTCAAGGCACAGGTGTGAAAATCAGAGGCAAGCTAAAGAGGGAGCAGGTATATCCAACAGCTCTCTTGGAATGGCCAGCTGAAGGCAAGTATCATCCAGCCTGTTATTCCAGCATTACCTTACTGGTGTATGTCTGTGTTATAGACTCATATAGTACAGAAATAGGCCCTTCAGCCCACCTTGTCCATGCCAATCATCAAGTACCATTCTATACCAATCCTGTTTTCCAGCATTTGACCCAAAGCTTTCTATACTTTTGCAGTTGAAGTGCTCATCTCAATGCTTTTTGAATGTCATGAGTCTCTGACTCCACCAACCCCTCAGCCAGTGCATTCCAGATTCCAACACCCTGTGTAAAATTCTTCCTCAGCTCCCCTTTACCTATTCTACCCATGCCCCTCAAATTTGTATACCTCAGGCAGTTACCTCCCTCCCCACTGAGCCTCCTCCACTCCAAGGAAAATTAACTCAGCTGAACTGGGCTCTCTTCATAACTCAAAATGATCCGTAACAGGCAATATCCTGATGAATCTCCTCTGCACCCTCTTCAGTGCAGTCACATAGTTTCCATACTGTGGCAACTGGAACTACACACAGTACTCTCGCTGTGGCCTAACCAACGTTTTACAAAGCTGTGTGTACATGTATGTGCCTGTATGTGTGCATGAGAAAGAGCTTAGTGTACGTAAACTGGCAACTGCATAATGACTGTGATAATATATACAGAAACTAACTAATTGGTTCTTAACCTCCTTGGAATATCATAGATCATAAAAGGTGCTACTCACTGAAAGTTAGCCCTTTTAATTTTGGAACATTGTACGGTCATGCTGTTGTAATGCAAATGAAGTTCTACTCTTATATTTAGTCCAACTACATTTACTGCCTTCAAATAGCAGGATTTGTTGGGTGTTCATAGTTCTATTGTATTATGTCGTAAAGCCAGTTAACCAAAAGCTTGATAATTAGTAGATTTTAAACATCATAAGGGAGTAGAAAGAAATGGAGCAGTTTAGAGAGGGAATACTCAGTTTAAAACTGATGCAGATTTACTTTGATAAAAATTGGAAAGAAAGTGTGGACAATATATGGTGTTCCTTGCCAGGAAATTCACTTTAAACACTCTATTTGTCGTGGATTAAGAAGATAATGTTTTTCAGCTAAGCTTTGAAACATGCCAGCGTGATATCATTGGACATACCTTCTATTTTGAATGGTGGTGGGGAGTCAGGAGACTGTTCAGAAGTGGGGACATCACCTTCAAAGAGGTGGTTCTGCTTATCATCATGTTCCCAGCGTTTCTGCTGCAATTGCTGTAACCAGTACATCATGACTTCTCTATTTTTTGCCTGTAAAACAATTTATTTTTAAAGTACATTTTCATGTCATTGCAGATTCCTCTAGCTCTATAACCACAGGTTTTACAGCTATTCACTTGGATTATTGAAAGAAAAGGCAGAGGAATATGAAATTTTGCATCCAAAAAAAGCACCTTTAAAGTGGCAGAAAATCCCATATGCTCCATAAAGGGCATTAGCAGACACAATTTGAGACTGAGCTCCACAAGGAGATATTAAAAGACCAGAAGCTAAGTGAAAGAGGGAAGAGGTAGAAGTACAGTGGATGGGTTTACAGAGGGAATTCCAGAGTTTTCAACTAAGGTAGCTAATGACATGACACCAATATTGAACTAATAAAAATCAGAGGTGCCCCACAAGGTCAGTACTGGAGCGGCATGGAGATGTGGAAGCTTGAAGAGCTGATGGAGATTTCAGAGATGGGAGGTGGAAGGCCATGGAATCATTTAAACACAAGGGCAATTATAAAACTCAGGCATTTCTATGTAGGTTTTAATGGAAGTCAGCAAGTATAAAGGTTGATGGGTGAAGGGAACTTGGTACAAATTGCATCATAATAGCACAAGTTTTTACTCACTCAACATCCCTGCACCCAGAAGTATTACCTTACCATTTCAAGTTCTTAAACAAACTAACTCTAAATATCATACTATAGTGCAACTATGAATTTTATAAACTCTTTGTATGAATTGACAACAGTTGCCAACATTCCTTCATAGCCTCCACACCTGGTGAAAGCGCTTGCTATGTCAGTAAATTGATACTTGTCAAACATTGGGTTGAATCACTTAAGCAGCTGAAAACAAGTCCCAAGCAACCATGTACACATTGTGAGAATCATCTAGAACCTACTGACAGGGCCTCCTGAACCTAAGTTCACCCCAGAGCCAGGTCAGATCTGGTGTACCATCTGGTTTGCTACTTTTTTTGGCAACTTTATATGGCTCCTCTTTGGTTTTAAAACTATTCTTAAATACTTTTGTTAGCCACTGTTGGGTTGTTTTTCTTTTTGGCTCTGGAAAGAATGGATAACTGTTGTAGTTCCTATATTCATTCCTTAAATGTTAGCTGTTGCTTATCCACTGTCATGCCTTTCAAATGAAACTCTCCGGTCCGTCACAGACAACTCATTCTTCATACAGAGGCAGTTTTCCTTGCTTAAATTAGCACCCTCATTTCAGATACATCACTTTCCATCACAATGATGAATTCCATCATGTAAAGGTGACTGTTCCTGAGCATAAATGAAGAGAAACTATTTCCAAAGACTGAAAGGTTGATAACCAGATGGCATTGGATTAAGGTGATTAACAAAAAGAAAACAGCAGCAACAGCAAGAGAAACAATTTTATGTAATAAGTGGTATTTGGAATCCACAGCCTAACAGGGTGGAAACAAATTCAATTCTAGCCATCAAAAAGGGAATTAAATAAATACTTAAATTAGAAAAACTGCAGGGATTTGGAAAAAAGAAAGGAGCAGTGGGGTGAGACCATCTGAACTTTTCTTCACGAGAATGCAGATAAGGGGCTGACTAGAAATTCTCTTTGATGCACTATCCTATAATTTTTTAGGAGATTTAACTTCCATAGTCACAAAACACCAAAGCTACAAGAGCAGGTTGAAGCCCAGGTATCCTGAGGTGAGCGCCACATTTCCACCATCTAGATGACAAAAGCCAAGACTTTAATACAGTACCCTCCACGGCCAAATGAGTGCACTGCCAAAAGACTGATTAATCAAGAAGCTTGATTAATCTTAATCCAAATCAAAATACCAATTTGATGAGCAACTTCAAACATTCACTCACATCACTATAGGTGCATTAAGTACATCTGTAAAAAATGGACTGCAGTAGTTTACCAAGGCAACTTTGGCAGTTACTCCCAAGCTAACCTTAAACGCAATACCCACACACCTCAAGAATGGAGTAAAATCAAAAATTTTTGGGGGTCAACTTAAATTTTCATACCTAGTGTATAATGACTTTAGTAGAAGCAAATTATGTTGTCTTTATATGAAAACTGCTTGCTCATTTCACTCTTAATCATCCTTGCTTTAATTTTACTTTTATGCCTCCTTATTTTCCAATCCCTTGCCTGATTGATTTTCACATAACATGTCAACACTCTAAAGCCAAATCTCAATTCCTGGTTTCAAATCCCTCCTTGGCCTCACCATCTCTAATTTCCTCCCATAATCCTATGAAATATCTGCACTTTTACAATTTTGGCCTCCATCGACCCCAAATTTAAGCATACCATCACTGGTGGCTGTGCCTTTGGCTGTAAAAGCCCTCAGCTTGGGAATTCCCTCCCAAAATCTTTCTCCTATTTGTTGCTCCTTTAAAATGCTCTTTAAAAACATCCCTCTTTGTTCATACATTTCAAGATCTCATGTGGCATAACTTCAAGTTTTGTTTGAAAGATGAAGTGGCTTGGGACCTTCTGCTATATAGCAATTTGTGATTATGTAGTAAAAAGCCAAGACTCTAGTGCAGATCCCCAAGGAATGCCTCTCAGCATATCTAGTCAATTATTCAGACATTTCTTTAATTCTACTTTTATCCCAACCAAGATCAAAAAGCTACATTTACTTCCATACTGCTTCATTTTAAATCATGAGAAATGGGTAAGAAAAACAGGCCCAAACAGTCTGTTTTGATATTAATATTGGACAGACATTCCCTCCCGTTAAATCTGCTTCACATCAGCCTTCTTATTCCCTTTTCTCTCATACATTCATCTAATCTTGTTTTAAATGCGTCTTGGCTATTCGCTTGAACCATTTCCTGAGGAAGCGAATTCCAAATGCAATTAGTTTCCCTACTGGAATAATTGCTATCAATCTTGTATTTATGATCCCTGGTTTTATATTCTTCCACAGAAGGAAATGTTTTCTCCATTTATATTTGGTCCAGCCCAACGCATCATTTTTATGGACTCTATCAGCTCACCTATAAAAGTGAAAGCCCAACCCATTTAACCTTTCCTGGTGGATGTAAACTCCTGATGGAAGCATCCTCTCTCCAATCTGTTTAATATTTTATCCTGTCCTGTTATATCCTATTTATAATATGGAGACCAGAAGTATCCATTACATTCTACACACACCCTAAATTGCATCCCAAATGCATCACAGTAACTTGAATTCTTTGAATGCTATACCCATAGAAATAAATTCCAATGCTGTCAGTTTCAATGGCTTTGCTAACTGTGATACTGCTTTTAATAATTTGCTTACCCATTTCTCTAGGACCCAATTTCAGACTTAAGATTTCTGCTTTTCGTATTGAAATGCATTATCTGTGTTAAAGTCTTTTGCTGCTTACAATTTATGACCTCTTATTACAGCTTTCTAATTTACTTGGTAACCTTATGAACAGCTTTATCAAATGCCTTCTGTACGTCCCTAATGACAATATCTATTGACATCATCCTGATGACCTCCAATAGATTTTAATTATGAGAAACAATCTGTTCTTCCAGAATTCTGATGATTCCCTGATCACTTTGCCCAAGTGCTCACTTGTTCCCATCTTCATTGCTGCATGCACCAAAACTCTGTCACCACCTTATTATCTACTGGATTATATCCTGATATACCCATGAGTTTACATTGGAAAGTGCCATCTCAACTCAAGCTAACACACAAGAAATAGAAGAAAGAGCAAGCCATATGGCCTTTCATGGCCGATCTTCTACTTCAGCACCATTTTCCAGCACTATCCCATATCACTCGATTCTCTTAATGAGCAGGAATCTATCAGTCTTACAACACAATGACTCCACTTCCACAGAATTTAAAGGTTCATCGCCCATTGAGTGAAGAAATTTCTCCTCATCTCAGTCGTAAACTGTCTATCCTTTATTCTCAAACTATACCACCTGGTCCTAGACTCCTCACCCGGGGGAAGCATCCTCCCTGCATCTAACCTGTCGAGCCCTTTAAGATTTGTAGGTTTCAAAGAGATCTCTTCCTATTCTTCCAAGCTCTTCAATACCAGTTATGTGATTTGAAGATGTTATTTTTGTTCAATGCTACTTGTATTATTCATACATTTGAGTTTCAAGTTTACAAAGACTCCAGTGTCATTTTCAACTTCAAATGCAACTATTTCAATATCATTCACAAAACAATTTCCATTAAAACATTTGTATATTTTGCATTTGGATCTAGCAAATAGAGTAGTAGAAAGAGGAAACAAAGATAAAAAGGAGTGGATAGAAAGGACATGGGGATGTTTGCATGTCATTAATGGTCCGGAGCTTGGGGGGGGGGGGGGGGGGAGGGGGGGGTGGTGTGGAGGTGGTGGTGAGGGATGTGGAATAATTAGATAATTCTTTCAAAGAGCCGGCAGACATGATGGGTCTATGAATATGAGTGAGTATCTGCTAGCACATTGCCTACTTGCACCACATTAAAAATAGAAGGCAGAAAGACTTCTGTATAGAGTTGCACTCACATTCTGATAACTCCACACCATTGTTTTTCCACCAAAGACAGAGTTATCCAAATGTACAGAAATTTTCTTTTCCAGTGTCAGTATGTGGAATGCATGATCTCAAAGGACAATGGAGACAGCAAAAAAAAACAAACTGCTGGAACTGGACAGATCAGGTAGCATCTGTGGAGTCAGAGGGATAGTTGACGTTTCGGGCTGAGACCCTGCATCAGGACTGAGAATGTAAAGGGGAGATAGACAGTGTAAAGAGGTGAGGGGGAGGGGTGAAGCAGGATCTGGCTAGTGATAGGTGGGCCCAGGTGAGGAGGGGTTGATGGATTCAGGTGAGGGAGGGAGGGAGGGAGGGTGGAGACAGCGATAGAAACTGAGTGATGATTTAGTGGAGATAACAAAGGGCTGCAGATTATGAAAGCTGATAAGAAAGGAAGCTGATGGGTAAAACCAGATAAGGGAGGGATGCTGGGCAGATGGGGGAAGGGAGAAAATAGGAGGCTGAGCGGATAAAATGTATGGGTGATAGGCAGATGGATCAGGTGGGGAACGGGAAAGATACTGGGCAGCAGGGCTAGTGGGTTGGAAAGAAAGGGTTGGGTGAGAAAACTTGGGTAGATCAGGAGGAGAGAGAAAGGAACAGAGGGGGAAACTGGAGAATTCAATGTTCACGCCATTGGGTTGTAGACTACCCAGGCAGAATAAAGAGGTGCTGTTCCTCTAGTTCGCATTTGGTCTCACCCTGGCAATGGAGGCTGAGAATGGACAGGTCAGCGTGGGAATGGGGAGGGAGCTGTAATGGCTTGCACCAGAAGCTCCAGATCGCCTTTGTGTTCAGTACACAGCAAAGTGGTCACCTAGTCTGCACTTGGGCTCGCCGATGTTGAGGATCCCACATCAAGAGCACCGAATGCAACAGGTGAGGTTGGAGGAGCTGCATGTGAATCGCTGCTTCACCTGGAAGCTGTTTAGGTCCCTGGATGGAGGCAGATTCAATGGTAAATTCCAAGATGGAACTGGATATACCACCACTTAAAAGTAGAGAAAGTTGCAGGGATAGGAGGAAAAATCCAAAGGAGTGGGATCAACTGGATGTGTCTTCAAAAAGGTTTGCACTGATTCAATGGTCTAAATGATCTCTTTCCATTCTGTAAAATTTTATGCCATAAAAACCACCAAAGGAAGAATGTTCCCCCCCCCCCCCCCCCAAAATGACCATTTCATTTGACTTAAGCAGCTTTGAAGTAAGAAACTAGGAAACTGTGCCAGAAAATTTGCTGCATCCTATTGACAGCAGCTGTGCGTCCTGGAATGACAGCAGGGTGCTATAAATAATACTCTTGTTCGCCACTGCTGAATTCATTTCCATAAGGAAAGATGTGAAAGATGCAAGACAGGCAGCAGATAAGACTTTATACGCAGGGTTGCAAAGCAGCAGCATGCACAAGCAGGGTTGGCTCCTGAAGCAAAAAAACACATCAACATTTATTGATGTTTAAAAAGGCCCTCTATTGAAAGGAGAATTAAGAAAGTATATGGAATATAACATGGACATGGAATTAGCAGCAAGTTAAAATGTCCAACACAAAAAGGTTAGGTGAATGGCTGCTTTCCTTGTTTCCACTCCATTGTCTTTTGACAATTAAACTTGCAGTGTTATTTGTGTGAAAGAAATATACTGTAATAAAACAGGAAAAAACTACAACAGCCGTTACTAAGCCTTTATCCTTCAATGATACACCTCCCTCTCTTTAGTTTCCATGAAATTATACTTCCAACAGGGAAGGCAATCCATTTACTGACATGGTCAGTGATTTTCTCATTCATGAAAAAGGTTGTGAAAAAAGCCCAACATACTATGCCATGCCGTACTGCTGAAGGCTATAGTTAATACTTTCACTACCTGCTACCATGGAATAACTCAGCAATTAGAAGAGGAGTGGGAAGATGCCAGGTCCTCAGTATGGCCTTTTTCATGGAGGACATCCACCCCACTCAAAATGTTAGTGTGGTTGATGCTTTCACTAGATTTGCATACAAAGCCTAAAATGCAAAGGCAGGCTCACACTTTGCAGAAAATTAATTGTGGTTCAAACACCAGAGAATAAAATTACTATTGTTCTTGCAATGCACGCTCTCAGGAAATGATGACTAAAACTTGTAAATAGGTCAGTCGGGCTTTACTTTGAACATCACCTAAGAATCTCAAAATTGTAATTCCATAAAAATTATGTACCCACCATACTTCAGTTTTATAAATAATTACACATACCCTGTAAAAAAATTACTTGATCAAATCAGAAAGTAAACAACTGATTCCAATAGCAAATGCAATAACACACCATCAGATCAAAGGTACTTATTCAATTTTGCATTCTGTAGGGAAGGAGTCTATTTGCTGCATAGGGTCAATGTCTTTTCAGCACCCTCCCCTCACCCCACCCCGTCCCCACTCATGACAAAACATGTGTTGACACCCTGACTCTCTATGCCATGCCTTACTTTCTGAAGTCACCAGTTAACATTTCCACTACTTGTTAGCTCAAATCGGCTCTGCAGATGGGCAAGTGTGGGAAGATGATAGCTCCTCAGCTACATCCTATTTACACCACATTTGCCTTACTGAAGAAGTTAGTAAGTTATTAGGCCGTAATTACCATATATTTGGCACTGAAGGAAGTGTCTATAACTGCATATTTTTCCAGAATATTGCAATGAAGGCAAATCAAACTGCTGAATCTGCTGCAGTTTCACTAGTTAGTTTAAAATGTACTTTTGAATTATTTTAAATTAAACCATGAGTGATGGAAAACAAAAGGACGACAAAATATATTACACAACATCCAATACAGCACATTTTTAAAATAGGACTGAGAGGTAGAGCCAGCGGAGTGCCAAAACCCAATAAATTTGTTTCACAATCAAATTGTTTAGTCTCTATTCTTTTTATTAATAAAAGCTGCTGATTGAAACTTAGTCTGTGAATAAAACAGAGTATATAAAAGGGGAATGAACATTTAAAAAAATTAATTGTTGATTGGCACATTGTACAGAATCGATTATCACTGCCCAGCAGATAACAAACCTTTAACTTGGCTCTCACCTTCAGAGTATAATCCTTCTCTGGAGTTTTGATTTCAAAGGTTCCTTCCTCAGCTTCCAGGCAATAATTAAATGCAGCATGAGATAAATCCATGCTCCCCAATGGACTGCTATCATGGGCTGTTCGGAAATAATACAGAAGGCATTTCCTTGGATCGTACACAAACCAACGAGTCTTGCAGCCTTTGAGTGGTCCTTTGCCTCCTAGCTTGTTGAGATACCCACACAACTTTTTGGACTGTGCCTGTCCTTCACTCAGAGATTTCAAATAATCTGATAAATCCTCTGTCTCACTTGGTTCTTCATCCACATCATCACATTCTTTCTGGACAGCCGAGTTTTCTGGTAACGAGAACACCTCCAAATTGTTGGCTTTTCCCACTTGTAATTCATCTGCCATCATTCTTTGAATCCTGCAATCATATGTCTACGATTTAAATATTCTCCAATCTGCAAATACTGTAAGGAAATACGTAAAAAGCAACAAACAATAGGAATAATTTCAAAAGCACTACTTAAATATAACATTTCCTTTATTGCAACAGTACTACTTCACTGTAAAGCAGTTTTCAATGCTCTGGTTGGGACTGGAAAAGGTGCTATAAAAATGTCGGCCTCTTTTTTTTAAATAGAAGGTTGAGGGTTCAAGTCTCATTCCAGTATATTAAAGCGTTAATATTTCAGGGCAGTACTAAGAGAGAAATGCGCTACCGTTGGTGGTGTTTCAAGGATAAGATATTAAACCCACGTCCCACTTGCCCTTGCAGGTGGACATAAAGAGAACCTATGATATCATACCAAAGGTTAACGGGGGAGTTCTCCTCGCTGCCCTGGGTTATCTTCGATCAGCATAATCAAAGTTCCGAGGCATCTTGCTGTGCAAGTGTTTCCTGCATTGCAACACTCGTTAATTGTAAAGCGCTTTGGGACGAGCTGAGCATGAAAGATGCTGCATTAACATCTACTCTGTTAAAATATATATAATATTGATTTAACAGAAAACAGAGGCATCACTCAACAAATCTAGGGAACTTCAACATTCCAGTCACGGCAGATCGTCCAAACTAAGGGAGCTTGCAGCCACAAAAACAAAAATCACATTTGGGTCGGTACATCTCGCTCGCTTTGACAGACTCCTTATTAGCTTCAAGTTTTTTTTTGCTCATAGACACCATTAACATTCACTCCCAAGTAATCGACCTTACCTCCGTTCGAATTGAACACTGACAAAATAAGTCAAGCATCTAGTCTCCACGCCCAGTAAAGTCAGTAATAGAGTCAGCTCCGAAGATTAATGTTGGTCCCGAGCACACCTACCAATGTTTGGTTCGAGGTTCCTAGACGGGGTGGAGTATAATAAAGAGGTAACTTCTCTGAGCAGCTGCTGCCTTCATCGTTTTCCAACCCCAGAACAGCAACCCCACACACTGGTGAAGACTGACTTGGGTCGTGCCGAGCAAAATTCCAAATATGCATCGCAGTTCCGCGAGAGGAGCAATTGGTTGATAAATGCGGAAATTATAATCTAGGAGGTTGGACCAATCTGGCCGCAGTCACCGCGCAATTTAACCTTGTTGCATAACAGAGTTGCGAAATTTTGCACATTATTCCTGAAAGCATTTTTAAACAAGTTCAGGCCAAACCGCAAGATCTTTATTCCGAATGCGTATGATGTTGGAATAATTTTGCAAGACAAATTTTTCACTGTACCTCGGTACAAGTGACAATAATAAACCAATTCCTATTTTTTGATTAGCGTTGAAAATATAATCCAGTCCTTTTAATTTGTTCAACTGAACGTTTCATTAAATTCATTTCTAGTCTTTGCTCTTACCTGTGCACTTGGGCGTAGAAACCCCAGGGCATCCGCAAAGATGGGCCAACAGGGTGCCAACAGCCATTTATGTTACGGTCCTCCTGCTGCAAGCGCTTGGGGGCCTTGGAGAATGACTGCATTAGAAGTTTGGGAAATGAGAGAGTTGGAGCCTGGGCGGGGGGGAGAGGTGTGCTTGTAGGGGGCAGAGAAAAGAGGGAGAGTGGGAAATTGGCAGTGATCTTGGAGGGTCTGGCAGAATGGGACAGGAAGAAAGATAGTATGATTAGAGGTGAGGAATCCAACTTTGCACTGGGAAGACCAGGTTGTCATCGGATAACTCAATGACGGTCACTTCTAGGACAACATAGTCCAAGGTTCCTGCAGGAGTATTGCATGGGGAATAATATCACCCCATATGGCCCAGTGCAGAAATCACATAGATGTGCATGGGTGAAATTCCCAGTGGAATTTCCAGAGTGACATTACACAATCCAGAAATAGCGAACACTTCATTTCTGGGAAAAAAATAAATTGTACAGTGCAGAAGAAATTGAAATTTAAGATTTCAATTGAAATTTTAGCCAATCGACAACTAAAGAAAGACTTGTATTTCGTTGGGGCTTTTTTTGGTCATGCAAAGCACATTGCAGCCAGTGAAGTACCTTTGATGTGCAGTGACTATTTTAATGTAAGGAAGTCAGCAACTAATTTGTACACAGCAAGCTTCCACAAACAGCAATGTGATAATGAATGACCAAGGATTTTTTTTTGTTGCTTGAGGTGGTATTGGCCAGGACAGCAGGGAGAACTCCAACACTGCAGAATCACCCATCCACAATTCTAGATACTTTTCATGTGCAAATTAAAAATCAGTATCCCTTACAAATGACAGCTCTTCTACTGTCGTCAAGAAATACCAAGCTATATTAATAAATGAACCATAGTTTGTAAAATATTGGTTATATTTTGGTTTTTGAGAGCATCAAGTTCCTAGGTGTAAATATCACCAACAATTTGTCCTGGTCCAGCCATGTTGACGCTATGGCCAAGAAAGCACACCAATGCCTCCACTTCCTCAGAAGGCTAAAGAAATTCAGCACATCCCTGTTGCCTCTTACCGATTTTTACAGATGCACCAGAGGAAGAATCCTATCCAGATGCATTGCAGTTTGGTAAGGTAACTGCTCTGCCCAAGACCACAAGAAACTGCAGAGAGTTGTGAATGCAGCTCAGTGTGTCACACAAACCAGCCTCCACTCCAATGATTCTGTCTACACTTCCTGCTGACTCAAGAAAGCAGCCAACATAATCAAGGATGCCTCCCACCCCTGTCATTATCTCTTCTCCCCTCTCCCATCGGGCAGAAGATACAAAAGCTTGAAGGCTTGTACCACCAAACTCAAGGACAGCTTCTTTCCTGCTGTTATCAGACTCTTGGACAGACCTCTCATATGCTAGAGATGAATTTTTGATCTCTCAATCAACCTCCATGTTATTTGTTTACCTGTACTGCACTTTCTCTGTAGCTGCTACACTATCTTCTGTATTGTTTTCTTGTTACTACTTCATTGTACTGATGTATGGCACGATCTGCCTGGACGGCATACAAACAAGTTTTTCACTGTATCTCAGTACATGTGACAATAATAAATCAATTCCAATTCTAATTCCAATTCTAATTCATTTAAAAAAGAAAATAAATATTTACATTTCTATAGCACCTTTCACATCCCATCCAGAAGATCCCAAAATATTTTACAGCCAATAGTATTTTTGAAGTGTAATCAATACTTCATCCAATCTCTCTGGTAGACTTAAATGCTCCCCTGACACTATTCAAAAGGAGATCAGTGGAGTTTTTCCTGATCACCTGTTGAACGTTTACTCCTTAGTAAAACAAAGATGCAGATTATTGGAGTTATTTTTATATTGCTATTTGTGGGATCTCGCTATGCTCAAATTAGCTGCCACATTTCCTACAGTAGTAACTTCAAAAGTGGTTCTGGACTTAAGGTGTCTTGAAAGGAGCTGTGTAACTATAAACCTTTTCAATTATGCAGTTGTAATGTTTGCGTGAGAATGTAAGACAGAAATAGTTTGATTAAAGTACAGTTGACCAATTAAAAAAGATTGCAGATTGAGTGCACAATATAATTTAATTTAATGTAATTTAAGGCACCACACGTGGTTAAATGCTAATCTAATGAAACACCATTTTACCACTATAAAAATTGCTCTTTTACCTTCTCTTTAAGCAAGTTTTACTGCAACCCTCAAAGAATAATGGTGTCATTTTTATATTGCACTAATGCAACTAGGACTCACAACAATAGCTTTTCCATTTTTGTCTTCAGGGTAAGTGTAAAATCATTGAAACTGGATAAGAATTGCACCCTTAAAAACCCACTCTGTTTATAAATATTGTCGTCCTGTTATTCTTAATCCCCAGCAGTTATAATTTAGCATGTAGCCAGCTATGCAAGGACTGAAGCTGGAAAATTTGAAAAAGCATCTACACTTCCCAACAAAGAAGCCTCAGGCATCACAATGGTAATGCTGTGCTTTATTGTTAAAAAGAAACATAACTATAACCTGCTACTATGAAGAAAAAAAGAACATACACAAGAACATAAGAAAAAAGGAACAGAAGTAGGCAACAAGACCCTTTAACCCTGCCCTGCCATTCAACATGATCATGGTTGATCAATGCTGGCCTTAGTTCCTCTTCTGTGCCAGTTCCCCGTAACTGTCAATTCCTCAATCTTTGAAATACTTATGTCTCCACTTTAAATATACCTAATGATCTGCCTCCACCACCCTTGGGGGCAGAGATACAGTTACAGTATACTGTTTTGGACTCCGTATTTAAGGAAGGATATACTCGGATTGGAGACAGTGCACAGAAGTTTCAAGACCTTGATTTCCGTGATGAAGAATTTGATGTATGGAGAAAGATGAAGCATTCTGGACCTATACTCAGTGGAATATAGAAAAAAATAGAGTTGATTTTATTGAAACATACAAGATTCTTAGGGGGATTGACCAGGTGAATGGTGAAAGGAAGAGTGGCAGAGTGGTACAGCGAGCAGAGCTGCTTCCTCACAGCTCCAGCAACCCACGTTTGATCCTGACGTTGGGTGCTGTTTGTGTGGAGTTTATACATTCTTCCTGTGACTGCATGGGCTTCCTTTAGGTGCTCCAGTTTCCTCCCACGTCCCTAAGACGTACTGGCTGGTAAGTTAAGTGGCCGCTGTAAATTGCCCCTAATGGGCAGGTGGATAGTAAAATCTGCAGGGGAGTTGATTGAAACATGGGGAGAATAAAATAGTATTAGGGCAGGAATAGTGTAAATGTGTGCTTGATTATCAGTTCAGATTTGATGGGCCGAAGGGCCTGTTTCTGCGCTGGATCACTTTATGACTCTACAATGTTTCCACTGGGGGCACAGTTTCAGAATAAGGTGTTGCTCATTATGATGAGGAATGTCTTCATGAAGAGGGTTGTGACTCTTCGAGGTGGAATCGCTGAATATATTTAAGTATACTGGAGTCAAGAGGTATAGGGACAGCGTGGGAAAGTGTTGTTGAGGCCAAGGCAGGCTCAGCCATGAAATAGAGTATATACCGCCAGTCTCGCTGTTATAACACTTTTAAATGGACCTCTTATACGATAAAGATGAATTCCTGATCTCCCAATCTACCTCATCATGGCCCTTGCACATTAATTGTCCACCTGCACTGCACTTTCTTTGTAACTGTAACACTTTATTCTGCATTCTGTTGTTGCTTTTCCCTTGTACTGCCTTGATGTACTGCTGTATGGAATGATATTATGGAAGGCATGCAAAACAAAAGCTTTTAGAAACCAATTACCAAGATCTCAACGCATCCCAAACACATCTCAAGCACCTGTTGCCCCACCTGTGGCAGAGACTGTGGATCCCACATTGGTCTCATCAGCCAGGTCGGAGTCCACAGAGCTGGAGTGGAAGTGGACCATCGTCGACCCCCGCCGGACCGACTGCCCAAGGAGAAGAAGCCCCCAACCAGCACGGCGCCCGGTGCGCACTTTTCCCACAGGAGTGATGCGGCGAGTCCTCCGCGGCGCCAGGGGGCGTCGCTTCGCAGCGCGGCGGCCACGCAGGGGTCAGAGGTGAACCGGGTTCACGTGTGGCTGAGGGCCGGCGGCGGCGGCGGCGTGGACGAGGTGCGGGTTGGGGGTTGATGGCGGCGGCGGGGAGGGGGTGGCTGTGGGGAGAGCTGCTGTCCGGCTGTTTCTGCGTGTTAGTGGCGTCTAGTTTCTGGGCCTGGAATTGTGTGCGGCGGGTGGCACAATCCAGCAGACCCGGCCCTGGATTACCCCCACCACCAGCCCTCCCTCACCTCCACCACCAGCCCTCACCCACCCCCCGGCCCTGGATCTTCCCCCACCCCCCCGGCCCTGCATCTTCCCCCACCCCCCCGGCCCTGCATCTTCCCCCACCCCCCCGGCCCTGCATCTTCCCCCACCCCCCCGGCCCTGCATCTCCCCCACCCCCCCGGCCCTGCATCTCCCCCCACCCCCTCCCCTCCCCGGCCCTGGATCTCCACTCTCCGCTTAGTTCCACCCACCTTCCTCCACTCACCCTCCATACAACCGTGTGTGTTCCTCCATCCAACCATCCTGCTCCTGCAGGTCCGGCGATACACCCCAGCCCAGCACCGGCTGTCGTCCTTGCCGCGGTTCTCCCCCCTCCAAATACCGGCAGTCCTCCTCCCATTTGCCCACTCCTCCAAAATAATCATCTGTCCTCCCTCTCTTCTGGCATCAGCCACATCAACAACATCTCTTGCATTAATACTGCTCTGCGTGTTATTATTACCAGGCTAACCCCAGTGACAGCAAGTGGGAAGTTCATTCAGGGGTGCAGAGCTTTTTAAAACTGAGCTGATGTAGGACAGGAACTGTAGAAGCAGCACCAAGTCATCTTGCACAAACTTAAGCTCTTGAATCGGCCTACTTGTTTCCATGTTCCATTTCACTCTCCTGCCCAATGTGTTCCCTTCTCCATGTCCCTGATATTTCTTGAGCCCCTTCAAAAGTTTCAACTGACATGTATATTATTAAGTTGCCCATATAAGGTTTACAATGAGTTATGAGACCACACCTGCAGCAAGGAGCAGAAGACTTACCTCTTTCTTAATATGTTTATCTACCAAATCATGTATATGTTCCTATTGACAAGCACAATGCAAAACTCATGAGTTGGCCTTGGCAAGATCCTGAATTGTGCACAGCCCATGAGAATTGAATCAGATTCATTGGGAAATTTTCATTAGGAAATTGGATAAATGCTTGAAGAGGAGAAAATTTGCTGTGCCGTGGGGAATGATCAGGGAAATGGAATACACTTTGTCCAGTCTTACATAGAGAAAGCACACAATGGGCAAAATGGCCTCTTTGTGTTTTAAGATTCTTAATTTAAAAACAATTGAGCAAAAGGTGGCCATTTGTTCTATAATGCCTGTGATGCCTCTATGAAAGTTCTGTTGTTTGCCTATATAATATTTTATGATTCTGTTTTTTGTTTTGTCACTGAATAGTTATTGCAATGATCTGTTAACATTTTTCTCTGCTTGTTTTATGAAGCCTTCACAGCATTTGCCATGCGTAATCTGAAATTGCTGCAAAGCCTGCACTGTAGCGGATGGCAGGGCTTGGGAACACCTCAGTGTCTGACTGTTCGTACGGATACAGGCACAGTGCTGGTGGGATCAGATTTGGGAATCACAGAACTTGATCCACACACAGAACAGGTATAAGTTTGCTTTAATACTTACAGACTCTAGTTCAGCAATTCACTCCCTTTTAGTACCCATCCTATTATAGAGTCTTGAAATTAAATTTACCTCCCACAATCTAGATTGATACTCTAATGTAGTACTGAGGGAATATTGAAGGTACCACATTCATATGAGATTTAATTTGGATGAGATGTCCTTTCTGCTTTCCTAACCTAGCTTAGTTTTGTTAAATACAAAGTTTCCGATATTAAAGAAATAAACTGCATTAAGATCTCTTAGTACTGTGTGAAGAGGTTGTTCTCCTTGATGTCCTGGGAGTATTTATCCCTCAATCAACACTGTAAAAAAAAATCTGGCCCTTATCACATTGCTTATTGTGGGATCTTGCTATGCACAAATAGGCGGCGATATTTCTGATATTACACTTTGTAAGTATTTGTAAAATGTAATATCAGGATATAGATCAGTTGCAGATATGGGCAGAGAAATGGCAGATGGAGTTTCATCTGGCCATATGTAAGGTGTTGCACTTTAGGAGATCAACTGTAAACAGACAGTACACTGTTATGGCAAGACCTTTAACAGTGTTGATGTATAAAGGGATCTTGGGGTCCAAGTCCATAGCTCCCTGAAAGAGGCTGCACAAGTTGATAGGGTGATAAAGAAGGCATATGGCATGCTTGTTTTTATTAGTCATGGTATTGAGTTCGAGGGTCAAGAAGTTATGTTGCAGCTTTATAAAACTCTAGTTAGGCCGCATCTAGAATATTGCATTCAATTCTGGTTGCATTAATTATAGGAAGGATGTGGAGGTTTTGGAGAGGATGCAGAGGAGGTTTACCAGAATGCTGCCTGAATTGGAGGGTATGTGCTTTAAGGAGAGATTGGACAAACTTGGGTTGTTTTCTCTGGAGCTGTGAAGGCTGAGGGGAGACCTGATAGAGGTTTATAAGATTATGAGATGTATGGATGGAGTAGACAGCCAGTATCTTTTTGCCAGGGTCGAAATCTCATTTACTAGAGGGTATGCATTTAAGTTGAGAGGGGGTAACTTGAAAGGAGATGTGGTGGGTGCCTGGAATCTGTTGCTGGGGTGGTGATGGAGGCAAATACGATAAAGGCATTTAGGAGACTCTTAGATAGGCACATGAATGTGCAGTGAATAGGGGGATATGGATGTTGTGTAGGGAGAAGGGATCAATTCAGTTAGGCATTTAATTACTAGTTTAATTAGTTCAGCACAACATTTTAGGCAGAAGGGCCTATTCCTGTGCTTTACTGTTGTAAGCTCCATTACTTTTAGTTCAGACATAAATGATGCTGCAGAAAATGAAACATTTTTGTTGTAAACTGCAAAACAATGGGCATTTATTGAGATACCCAATGTGGACATCAGCAAATTATGGACAACAAACAGCCTTTAGTGTACTAATCTCTTGAAGCACAGCCTGTTGCAAAGCTACACTGTTTGGAATTCTCATTGTGTCGTGATTACTGGCATTTCTCCTTTGCAGCGTGTTTTCTTTTTGTCCCCAAATTGTGGTGAAGTCAGTTTTTACCACTCTGTGATGTGACAGTAGATTTTGTGAAAGAACCAATACTGGATGGAATGGTGACATATTTACCCATTTCGCACAGAGGCAGATAAACTATCTCTAGAAAAGAAATGTTAGCATTTCTCAGTTCTAGAGCTAGAGGGGTTTCTCTGCCATGGGTGTGGAGCTCCCCATTCTGCTGATTTATCTAATATTAAATCATATATTGCACTACCTTTTTATGAATAAGCACTTCCGCAAAAGAGGGACAGCTGTCCTCCAAGTGTCCAGTTTATAGACTTCACTGTGCTGGTGCTTCGCGCCCAGTAACTGAATCATTTTAATCCAGTTCATCTTTGATAACGTTATTCACAAATTCTCTTATGTTCTTTTGCAGGTGGTCAGTAAGGTATCTTTGGTTGAAGAAGCATATCTCCCTGAAGATGGCACTGGGTGTATTGTTGGTATTGAGGATCTGCCCGATCAGGAATCGGTGTGCATTGCCACTGCATCTGGAGATGTTATACTTTATAATCTAAGCACAAATCAGGTAAAACATGAAGTATAATATTCCTATTTTAATGTGGGATAAAGTGTTACTTTGGCATGTACTTACTAAACACACTTTTCACATGTACCCAGTAACCTGATACTCGTTAGTTGATTATATCCTCTGAGGTATTTTGTTGTAAATAGGGGACAAGGGCTGCTTCCTCAGCAGACAACAACTGAAGTAGGACAATGACTTGCATTTTCTTAGTGCCTTCAACATACAACTTGCTTCAGCTAAGCAGTACCAGACAAAACCTGACACTGACCCAAAGTAAAATTTAGTGTCTCAGAGGAGGAGGGAAGCGTGAAGAGAACTAGGGAGTGAATTAGCTTTGATTCTAAGGAGTGGATGGCCCAGCTGCTAGTAGTGGATGAAAATTTAGGATGTTTGGGAAGCCAGAATTAGGAGATGTAAATGTATTGGAGGATAATAGGCTTGAGGAGATTATAGGGATGGGAACAGGCAAGTGGATATATTTTACAGTGTGGGTGTATTTTAAAATGATGAGAATTTTAAAATCCAGGGGTAGCACACAAGAAGATAACTTAAGTCAGTGAACTTTAGGATTGATGGGTAAGCAAGACTCTGAATGAAATTGGAGAAGAATAGCAGCCTTTGAGCTCAGAACCAAAGAGGTCCAGGAACAGGTAGATGGCTTGTGATGCTCATGATTTTGGATTAGTGGGGATCTTAAAGAGGAAGAGAAACATAAGGAATATGTTGCTTGCACATATTAACAAAACTGTTTTTCCTTAATTTTGAATCTCTGTAATTTCTTCCAGCTGGAATGTGTTGGCAGTGTTGACAGTGGACTAACTGGGATGAGCTGGAGTCCAGACCAGGAACTGGTTGTACTTACCACAGGTATGTGTAGGTCAAAAGAATGTGCAAGTGAAAAGAATAGGACTGCTTGGATAGGTCTTTTAGAACAGTACAAGTGGATGGGCTGATTCAGCCATCTGCATTGTCAAACTTAATTAAACTTGTATCCATTTTTTCATGCTGTTATTATCATGGTACCAGTTCGATTTAATCAAGTCCACCTTGTCCATAGAAATTTTCCTCCATCCCAGAACGTGGCTGGTGCCTTGCAGCAAATAGTGTATTTACTTCCTGTTTTTAATGCCATAATAGTTAAATATACAGAGAAATTTTTGCAATAAGTGTGCTGCCTCCAATTTTTTTATTTAAAGTTTCATAAAGGGCAAGCAATTTCCCTTGCTCTCCTACTGGAGCAGTATATGTCTTACTAAGCCCCTTTGCAGCTTTACCCAGAACCTGAGCAACGCGATGTCTTTTTGCAGAAAGTAGTAAAATATTACAAAACTATTTCACTACAAGAGTCTATTAAGCAAAATTTGATACACAACTACATGTGATATCAGCACATCAGAACCCAAAGCTTAGTCAGAGCAATAGTTTTTAGTTAGCAATTGAAGAGATCAGAGAAAGACACAGAGGCTGATGGAGTGAATTTCTAGAACTTGAAGGCATTGCAGTGATGGTGGTGCACTGTAAATTAGAGATGAGTAAGAGACCACCAATGGAGCAGTGTAGATATCTTAGAGGGTTGCAGGGCTAGGGAAGGATTTGGTGATGGGATCAATGTCAGTTGAATTTATTTTCCTATGCACAAGTACATGTCTGCACAGGTGCAATGAAAAACTTGCAGCAGCATTACAGGCACATAGCATCATATAAGCACAAGAAATACATAAATTAAACATAAATTGTACACAATTTTTACAAGAAAAAACAAGGACAAAGAAACAATGTCCATTTTAGTGTAAAGTGGTCATAGTGTTGCTAAACTACAGTGATTAGGGATTTGCCGGTTGGTTCAAGAACCAAATGGTTGAAGTAGCTGTTCTTGAACCTGGTGGTGTGGGACTTCAGGCTTCTGTACCTCCTGCCATGGGCCATGTGCAGTGAACACACAAACAAAAGGTTTGACCTCTCCTGTCTTGGGGGCATGGGTGGTGGCAAAGTATGGAGATTCTAATTTCTCAGAGGAAGATGTGTAAGTGATAGAAGGTACCAGCTCATCTGTTACCTTTGTTAAGTTATTTTGCTAGTTTAAATTGGAGGGAAGAACTTGTAACAATCCCTCTAACAAAGGACAAAGTATTGGATAAACTAATGGGGCTAAAGGCAGACACCAGAACCCAGTGGCCTACATCCAAGAATTTTAATGGAAATGGCTGCAGAGATAATAGACGCATTGATTGAAGTTTTCAAAGCTCACCAAGTTCCAGGAGCGTTCCAATGGAATGGAAAATGTGAAGCCGTCATTCAAGACAGGAGGGAGACAAAAATTGGGAAGCTACAAGCCAGTTATCTCAACATCTGTTTTTGAGAAGGTGATGGAGTCTGTTATCAAAGAAGAAATAGCTAGTCATTCAGAAAAGCTTAAAGCAATTAAACCAAGTCAACATGGTCTTTTGACAAAATTGCTGGATGACTTTGAGGATGTAATGAGCAGAGTCGATGGAGGGGAACCTGTGGACATTCTGGATTTGGATTCTAGAAGGCATTTGATAAGGTGCCACATTAAGGCTACTGCATTACGAGCTCACAGCACTAGGGAAGTATGTTAACATGAAATGAAGTCTGGTTATAATATAAAAGATAGAGAGAATAAACAGAACATTTTCAGTCTGGAAAGACATAACTAGTGGAATGCCCCAAGGATCAGTCCTTGGCATTCAGTTATTTACTATCTATGTTCATGACTTGGAGGAAGGGCTAGAATGTAAGCTATCCAAGTTTGTTGATGCCATAAAAATAGGTGGGAGGGTTTTCTTCAATGAGGATGTTTGGACTTTGCAACAGGATATAGGTAGGCTGAGGGTTTGGGGGGGAGAAAACACTTGTTTAAAGTCGTAAAGTGCAAGGTCATGCAATTTAGTAGGAGGAATCAAGAGGCAGACTATTTCTAAATGGAGAGAGACTGCATATAGGTGGAGTACAGAGGATCTAAATACTTTTGTGCATATAAAAACACAAGAAGTTAGCCTGCAGGTGCAGCAAGTGATTAGGAAGGTAAATAGCATATTGGTCTTGCTTGGTGGTTGGAGTTTAAAAATAGAGTATTTTTGCAGTTGAACAGGATGTTGGTGAAGTCACACCTGGGATGAGAGGATTGTCCTACCACAAAGAGTTAAAATGTTAGTCTTGTACTCCTTGGAGTTCAAAAGAATGATGGTTGATCTTATTAAAACATTTAAGTTCCAAAGAAGACATGACAAGATGGATGTTAAGATATTTCCATGTGGGATAATCTCGAACAAGGTGACATAGTTACAATATAAGGAGGAATCCATTTAAAACTGAAGTGTGTCGGAATTTGTTCTCACAGAGGATGGTGAATTGAGAGCTATGTGGAACTGGCACAGAAAAGGAGTTGAGACCTGGGGCAGATCAGTCATGTTGAGTGGCCTTCTCTTGTTCTTATTTTCTTCTGTGTATTCTTGTATGAGAAACAACTATGTGGAGAGTAGTAAATCATTAGAACTAGCTTCCTCAGAGAGCTGTGGGTATTTAGTTGTTGAATATATTCAAAGGTAATATTGGACATAATATTGGGATCAAGGACATGGGGATTGGGAGCGGATGAGGGAGAAAAGTGGATGATGCTCAGAATCAGCTATGATTTTGTGGAATCAGAGTAATACAGCACAGAAACAGTCTCTTCTGTCCAACTTATCCATGCCAACCAACGTGCCCACCTAAGCTTGTCCATTTCCCTGTGTTTGGCCTGTATCACTCTAAACCTTTCCTATTCATATACTTATCCAAATGTCTTTTAAGTTTTGTTATTGTACCTGCCTCAGCCACTTTCTCTGGCAGCTCATTCCACATACGCACCACCCTCTGCATGAAGAAGTTGCCCCTCAGGTCCCTTTTAAATCTTTCCCCTCTCACCTTAAACCCATGCCCTCTCACCTTAAACCCATGCTCTCTTTTTTTTATGTAATACAAGAGGAGTTAGTTTGAAAGATGTTGCCTCAGTAGAATTTGGAAGTCTGTACTCTGAAAGATTTAATGTGAATAAGACTATAGAAATAGTAGTTACTGTAGCACTGTTGACTACTTGGGTGTGTGGTCAGCACAATTTTAAACAAAGCAATGAGTTATTCCCATAAACCCACACCACAAGAAGCCAGTTCTGTATGCACATTTTGTAGCCATGACCATCTGGTTTTGCCACTTCCCCAAGCTTAACTCCTGTTTCTGCTTTCTGGAGCATTCCTAGTCCCTTGACACCAGGATGATCCATTCTTGCAGGTAGGGTTTGGATGCTTTGAGCAACCTTAACAAGCCTCAGTATATTAAGATCAGCAGGGAATGATTCTGAACTTGCCCTACCAACCTTGCATTCATTCCTAATGTCTGGACCACAAGTAACAGAACAGCAGATGCACTGACTAATTTAAAAGGTATTTCGTGCATTCATTGACTTTGCCCTTCTTAGGGTCAAGATTAAGAGCATTTCAGGAAGGTTATCAGTCCCATAATCCTTCGTCTGAAAGCTGAGAGTGAGAATGTTGACCAAAGATAGAATTGGTCTCAGTTACAATGCCTCCCACCCTCTGTGGAAAGAGAAACAGTTGAAGTTTTAGATTAATGAACTTTTACTGAACTTTTAATCAGCATGTTGCTGCCACATTTAGCTCCACGCAATAGAATGATGAGATCTCCAAAGGAATGCCAGGGACTGTGGAATCTTAGTCCTGCATGGAGAGCACAGGAGGGAGAAAATTGTCCATGGGACAGATTATAAGGATGAACTTTACTTGATATATATATGTTATTGTTTAAAAAATGTAACAGCAAATACAATACAATTACTAATAAAAAATTAACTCTGCTCCTCTCTTTAGGGTAACTGACTGACCTGCTAGTAATTCTAGCACTTTATTTCCAGATTCCATGGTATTCAGCTTTTGTACTAACTTGGTAGAATAAAGCATCGATTGGCACTCATTTTAATATAATTAACAGTGCTTTTCAGTTGAAGCATTAGTACATGTTGTGTGATGGTGATCATAAAGTGTTCCACTGTGAATTCAGTCGTAGCAAAAGTCCAAAGAGATTAGGTAGAATTTGGCGGAAACTAAAAGTCAACCTCGGAGAGTTCAAATGGGTTGTATATTTTTGCTATAAAACGGCAAGTCAAATTACATCCAAAAGCAACATACTGATTAAAATTTTGGGTCGTTTAATCTGAAATTTCAACAGTTTTCTACGGATGCTCTGACCTTTTAAAAACTGCCAGCATTTTCTGTATTTAGTGAAATTGGATCAGTGTTTTAACTATGCACTATTTGCTATTACTAAAAGGCATATGGAATGATTTTAAAATATTATTTTGTAGGACAAGAAACAATAATAATGATGACTAAGGACTTTGAGCCAGTCGCTGAAGTCAAAATTCACCAGGATGAGTTTGGTGAAGGTAAGTGTAATTCCTTGCTTAAAAAATAAATTTGAAAAAGTTTTTTTTCCCCTTTATCCCTGTACAGACTGTCAGCTATTTGTAAATACCCCTTCTACGATTTAGTGAAGAGTGAACCATAACATAGTTCTCTCAGAATAATAGAAAACTATTTTTAAACTACTTTGTCAGAAGAGGGTTTGCACCAACTTGTCCAGAATGTATTCTATATTCTACCAGAAACCTATCATAAATTACAGAATATCCTCACATCATTATTTTGGAGTTGCATGTATACACAGTGGTATTATGTAATATAATTTTCTGTATATTGAGTTCCTAAACTCCCTATTATATGCTCTGGGTGAGCAAATGTTATCAGGGCAATATATTTCCTCCACCAGCCCTCTATTTGTCCTCACTGCCTACTGAACCCATCCTTTGTACCTATTCTTTAGTTCTTCCTCCCTTACCTCACAGGTTTCTCAATTTTATACAGATAGCCCCAATTCTTCTTGACCCCAATACTTAAGAACAACTTGCATACTTGTATTTTCTAAATGCCCTTAATAAATTTGAAGAACTGAAGTGTATCCTTTAAGTCTGTTACTCTAGCAAATCAACTGGAGGACACTTGTACCTTCTTAGTCTTCCTAGCAAGGACATGATGATCTGAATGACCATTTTTTGTTGTGCTTTTTGATTCTATGATAGTCCAGTGCACTTCTGTCTGGAATTCTCTCCATCCCCTTCTTTGTGTCTCCTCCATAGTCAAAAAACCTCCCAGATTTTGTTGAAACTACATGTGGCACTTGATAATGTCACTCTGCACCTTCACTTCTGACAAAATATGCTCCCTGGTACAAAGATGCCAAAAAAAAATAGAATGAGAATCTTAATTACTTCATAAATATATTTTATGGAAGGAATAAGAATAAAGTGATTAATTTGCAACAAGCTGTTTTGTGTATTGTATACCTATCACTTTCTCATTTCAGGAAAATTCATCACTGTTGGTTGGGGGAAAAAGGAGACCCAGTTCCATGGAACTGAAGGTAAAGAAGCAGCTCTTCGTAAGCTAGTGGTGAGTATAATGACAAAGAATTCAACATCAAAAGATCGCATTGTTTACCCCTCCTCTGTTGCTTTTTTATTGAAGATATGAGCTATTTCTCTCAAGTAGTCAATATCTAAATTGGTTTCACTGTATGGACAAGTTCTGTAGGGAAGCTGATTTGTCCTTCTGGTCATTGCAAGTTAGACTGATCTGTGACCTAATTCCAAATATTGGCCATTATCCTATGTCCCTTAATAAATTAGCCTAATAAAAAATCTCTTAATCTTGTATATAAAATTAGCAATATATCTGCTTTCAAGTACTCTTTGTGAAAACAAATTCCAAACTTTTAAAACCTTCTGTCTAATATCACTCATTTTTAAACAGAACCAATTATTGTATTGTACTGTACTTGCTGCATTTTCCATTTTAACTGAAACAAATATTAGGACTGGGTGGTGCGGTGACTTGCATAGGATTTGGTAATTCGGAATGTAAAGCAGTTTTCATTCCTGGGCTTTTGTTTTGAATTCTGCTGAGTAAATGTCATGGGTGAGCAGGGTTTGGTGGTGGTGAGGTGGGTGGGGGGGGGGGGGGGGGGGGGGGTGGAGCTGGTGTGGTGGTGGTTATATCCCCCTGCCACAATCACAATGTGAGTATTGGCAGTGAGTTCAGTATGTTAGTTGAGTTTTGAGTTTCATGAGTCGCATAGGTTGCAGGTAGTGATCTGTTTAAAGATAAGGGTTAAAATTATAATGAAGTTCTTGTGGGTTTGACAGGGTGGATGTGGAGGACATGCATTTGTGACAAGTCCAAATTGAGACCATAAAAGTAATTCTGACACTGAATTCAGGAGAAACTTATTCATCTAGAAAGTGGGGAAAATGTGGAACTTGCTACAACTGAGGTGATTCTGACATATAGCATAGATGCCTTTTATGGAGCAGCTAAATAAGTAAATGAGGGAGAAAGGAATAGGAAGATATTAAAACAGAAATACTTGTGTTTCTCTGGTGTCTTTCACGATGTCTCAGTTCAGTTTACAGCTACTTAAATGCAAGAACACAGCTAGTGATGTACAGATTGGGTTGGATGAAGTAGGTGGCTCAACACTGCCATTAATCAGTGGGCTAAATGGTATTTTTCTTTGTTATGCATGATACTGTATGTAAGAGAATCCTTCCATTTCTAAGGCCCATGTTTGAATCCAGTGAAACTTAGATTTTACATCTTATGTGAATTAACCTGCGAATGGGTTTGAGAGCTTAACTTAGCCTACAGTTTGGCAGAGTTACTCAAAGAGGATCAAAACTCTTTGGGAGGAAATTCAGTTAAATATCACTTAGCTGCTGTTGGTAATGTAGTGAAATAACAAAGCTGACCAGGCAGTTCTCCAGTCTGCAGATATGCCAATGTTATCAGCCCAGTATGAGTTTTGTGGGACACTGATTCCTAACTACATTGAGAAACTGTACTGAACTGTCCTGGTCTGTCTTCCCTTGTTACTAATTTAATTCCATACCCTTTAACCTTCCACCTTATTGTGCTGTATTCTGCCTTGTCAAAATATTTCTGAATGTTATAACCACTGAATTTGGCCTACCTGTCAACACCAAGGAGTCTACCAGCTTTGTTACAATTGATGCTGTTCAACTAGTCAGTTCATTTTTATTAAGTATATGGATCAAATATTTTCCCCACCACAGATGCTATAGAGTAAGTAGTGGGAGCCTCAGGAGCATTGAAGTACAGAGGGATCTTGGAGTGCAAGTCCATAACTTCCTGAAAGTGACAATACAAATAGATAGTAAAGTAGGCAGTAGATGTTAAAGAAGGTGTACGGTATATTTGCCTTTATTGGTCGGGCATTGGGTATAAAAATTGGGATGCCGTTGCTCTATGAAACTTTGGTTAGACTACATTTGGCCTATTGTGTGTGGTTCTGGTCGCCACATTATAGGAAGGATGTGGCGGTTTTGGAGTGGGTGCAGGAGAGGTTCACCAGGATGTTGCCTGGAATAGAGACTATTAGCCATAAGAAGAGGTTGGGTAAACTTGCATTGTTTTCTCTGGAGTGTCGGATGCTGAGGGGAGATTTGATAGAAATATATAAAATTACAAGAGGCATAGATAGGGTATATAGTCAGTGTCTTTTTCCCAGGGTGGAAATATCAAATACTAGAGGGGATAAGTGTAAGGTGAGAGGGGAACGTTTAAAGGAGACTTGTGAGGCAAGTTTCAGGATCAGGAGAAGGAAAACGCAGCTGGGGTGCCTGATCTAACACGTTTCTTATTTGCTACGATAGGAAGTTGAGCCGGCCCATCCTTGGGACGATCGTAAGTTCCGTGTGACCTGGCGAGGTGATGGGCAATTGTTTGCAGTTAGTGCCATTTGTCCATTGACAGGTATGTATCTGACACCTTCTTCAATACATTAAAATTCTCTTAAAGGCTAGTGGGTTGTTTGTATTTTTTTGAAGCTAAACATCAGTTTTGCAAGCCGTTACAATGCTGCACATGTGCACTTGCATTGCTGTCTTCCTGTTACTTGTTTATGGAACAGCACAATGAAGCAGCAGTTAGTGCTGCTGCCTAACAGTTCCATGAGTTCAATCTTGACCTCAGGTGCTGCTTGTGTTGAGATTACACATTCTCCCTCTGACCACATGGGTTTGTGCTGGCTCTGACTTTGTTCTACATCCCAAAGATGTACTGGTATCTTAATTGGCCATTTAAATTACCCCTTGGTGTAGGTCAGTAGCAAAAGAATCAAAGGGGTGAAAGGCAGGGAGTCGTTGATGGGCATGTGAGAGGGAACAAGTTGCAGGGCTGCAGAGAAGTAAAGCTAGGGGAATGGGACTGATGTGATTCCTCTGTTGGGAACTGGCATAAACGCAATGGGCCTAATGGCCGCCTTTGTCATAATATGTGTTTATTTACTGCAGTGGATGAGCTATTGTTCAGGGCTTTTGTGAGATTCAGGTCCAAACTCTGAGGTAGATTATTTTAATCAATTCATAGTATGTGGACAATGTTGGCATGCCCACATTAATTACCCATCCCTAATTGTCCTTGACAAGGTAATGGCGTGTCACCACCTTGAACTTGTGTGATGAAGGAGCTCCTGCTGTGGTCTTAGATTGAGTTCCAGGATTTAGATGAAACGGCTGAAGATATGGCAATATGTTTCCAAGTCAATGTGATGTCCTGTACTGTTTATTGGGGAGCTTGCAGGTGGTGGTGTTAGTATGCCCTTGCTGCTCTTGTCCTTCTGGGTGGTAGAGTTCGTGGGTTTCAGATGTGCTGCTGAAGAAGCTTTAGTAAGTTCCTATGGTGCCTCTTTACAGATGGTGCAAACTACAGCCACAAGAGTGTTGGAGAAAGAACTAACTATTTAAGGTGATAAGTGGACAACTAATGAATCCGATTTGTTTACCAAAAAAGGCATTGGTTGCAAAAAGAGTTCCCTGGAGGGAAAACTGACCTAAAATGGGTGTGCTTCTATCAAAATCCCTTGCATGGGGAACTGGATTAATCCATTAATGAGCCTGGTCCATGGCAATGGACTGGGATATCCAGAACATCGGGATACCTGATAAAATGCAGGATTCCATTGTAGATCTTCTTACCATGTTGAAAGGATTCAACTGTAAATAAGGAACCTGGCACCCACGTGGACAGCTGTTTGTTAGTGTAATCTGAACATTTGGCAGATATCCCCACATTTATCACTGCTGTGCACCTCTGAAATGAAACCATCGTGCAGTGGGATGTCATGATATGTTTTGACAGTGTGCACACATTTAACAGAGACTTTCACAGATGAGAAACTTCAGATAACTGTAGTTCATTTAGTATGGCCTCAAAACTTCAGTGGTTGGCTGATGGCATACTTCCACCTATCCTGCCTGTGTTGAATTGGATGCAAGAGTACACAACTGGCATTGGAATTTAGCAACCAAATCAACACAATGTAGCAGATATGCTGTTCCAAACACTGAGGCATGAAGGTGGGCAATGCTTTTGATAATTTACTGGCTGGTCTGACTTTCTAATAGAAGCCAGAGTGTTCAGTCTATCTCTGAGAGCCTGGAATTTTGCTCCTTGCAGATCCATATTACTCTTCAATCCAAAACTATATTAATTGCATTGGCCTTAACTGTGAGATAATTTGTTTAAACACTTCTTTACGCACTTGAGAATGGGCAAGGGTGGTGCAGTGGCACAGCAGTTAGAGCTACTGCCACACTGCTTCAGGAACCCTCTGATCCTGTCCTTGCATACTGGAAGTTTGCACTTTCTTCCGTTGGGCACTCGGTGCTCCAGTTTCCTCCCACACCCCAAAGACATACTGGTAGGTTAATTTGCTTCTATAAATTGCCCTTAGTGTATGTGGATGGCAGGAGAAGCAGAAGTGGAGGACATGAAAACAAATAGCTTACATCAAAATAAGTGAGGTAATGGGATTGACGGGAATGCTCTGAGAGCCAGCATAGACTCAGTGGGTCAAATGTCATAAAGAAACGTATGTAAGATATTAGCTCAGCCAACTCACATTAAAACATTTTGAAAGTAGGAAAGAATACAGATTCAATAATGGGTAAGTGGAAAGCACGCATTAAGCAATTGAGTTGATGAACCAGATGATTGATTTCTGTGTGGACAAGGCATCTTGCTCAAACAAAATTTAACGTTTCTAAAGCAGAACTGTAGCTGACAATTTGCACTGTGCAATTCAGTGTGCTTGTGTACCAGTCATGACCTGCAAAGCTCTTAGAGCCGTATTGCAGAAGTAATTGTGGTGAAACTCTGTGCAAACTTGTTCTTTCAAGAACTAATTCTACGTAATTATTTAGTGTTTCTGCTGTTTTCAGTTTTCAGTAGGAAAGAAGGGTGAATTAATTTAAAATGGACCTATTTAAGCTTTTATTACACTATGTTTCACTCATTAAGTGTCACGTAGTTCATTGTTCTTCTGGATACCAACAGCAAACCTTTTTTGTGTTTGACATCTTTCACCTTTTAGTAATTTTGTCATCTATTGGGAAGTCTTATATTTTCATAGTTTAAACATATCCTTGTCAAATTTAAACTAAAATTCTTTACTCAGGAACAACACACAAAGGCACTGGAGGAACTCAGCGAGTCAGGCAGCATCCATGGAGGGAAATGGACCGTCGATGTTTTGGGTCAAAATTCTTTATCAGGATTGTTTCGACAAGAATTCCCTACCCCCACTAAGCAGCCCTGATGAAGGGTCTTGACCTGAAATGTTGACTATCCATTTCCCTCCACAGGTGCTGTCTGACCTGCTGAGTTCCTCCAGATTTCCAGCATCTGCAGTCTCTTGTGTCTCCATTCTTTACACAGGGTCCAGAAAGCTGAGGGTATGGAACAGAGAATGTGTGCTCCAATCAACCAGTGAACTTGTTAATGGTCTTGAACAGGCCCTGTGCTGGAAGTGAGTAATTTAAATCAAATTATATCCCTGTGTGCCTTTTGGATGTTTGTGTAGTGATTGAGTGGGTAACTTGCTATCAGTTTGTCCATCCAAGTTGACATTTTATGGGAAGTTCTGCTCTTCTCATATGGTCCTGCAGGGCATGAACTTCTTAAATTCAAATAGATATTCTCAATAGCCAAACTTGCATGCATGTTTTAAGAGGTATACATTTCCATTTTTTACCTCTGCCATCATTTGGTGTCTTTGAATCAACTATTTTCCCAGATCTGGCACTGTTTTGTGCAACAGGCAGATGGAAAATGCACAAGAAATTCAGAGTTGTTTGGCTTCTCTTTTTCTTCTCTCTCCCCTTCTTCCCCATTCACCATCATCCCAAAAGTTGATTAAGCACACATAACTCACCTGATACTTTATTGCCAACCACAGTTCAAGTAGCACTGTGTTCCCATGTGTAAAATATAAATTGCATCCCAACTGTAATTTTGTAAATGAAAAGCAGTTGAAGATTAAATTGAAGCCAGATTTTATTTACAAAAACCTGATTTCTCAAGGAACTTAAAAATAACGACTATCACAATGTATCAAACAAAACTGCAATTTGAAGCCTATTCAGTTCAAAAGGGCCTGTGAATTAACTAGCCATCAAGGGTTTTGTATTTCAAATCTTTCAGTGTTATAAGGCAAATAAATTGTAATGCTGGAGACATGAGCACAAAAATCAAGGCCAGTGCTTCAAGTTCAGCACATAGGAAATTCTGCTCTGTCAATTGAGATTGTGTATGAGATATTCTCCTCGTTCTGAGGTGGAAGATACCATATCTACTGTTTCGGAGACTATCTCCCCAGTATGCTGATCAATAGTCAACCTTCAACCAACATCATTAAAGCAGATAATCTGATCATCATCCCTTCATGGTTTATGGGACCATTAAGCTGTGCAGCTTGGCTGTGTACATTTTCTAGTTTTAAAAATACATCATTGGCTGTAAAGTACTTTGAAATATCCTGAGATTAAGAAAAGTAGCACATGAGAAGAGCAACTTGCCTTATGCGAAGATAGTCTTGTACTTAAGTCAAGTCAAATCAAGTTTATTGTCATATGCACAAGTACAGTGAGGTACAGGTACAATGAAAGAATTGCTTGCAGCAGCGTCACAGGTACGTAAGTTCAGACCACACAGCATTTAACAGCACAGAAGAGGCCATTTGGCCCTTTGGGTCCATACCAACGCCCAGGGGAGTAATCTTATCAATCCTATTCCTCCTCCCTTATTTTCCTGCATCCCCGCAACTTATTCCCTCTCGTGCATGCCCATCAACTCCCCTTTGATTGTTTTTGTCATTAAATAACATTAGAGTTAGAATTTGACATTAGAAGAAACCGGAGCACCCTTGATGAGATCCACACTGTCACAGAGAAAATGTGCAAACTCCATACAGACAGAATCCAAGTTCAGGATCGAACCTGGGTCCCTGCAGTGCGAGGCAGCAGCACCAGCTGTGGCACCACCCTTCAAATAAACCCTTCAAATAAATCAAACTGCAACCCACCATTAGGCCACGGTGATTCCAGAGCACTGCACCATCATAGACTTCTCAAAGCTTTTGCTTTTAAACCCGCTCAGTTTTTAAGTGAAATATGTTTGCTACTGCTGAATTGTTTATAAACAATTTTGCCATCCTCGCTTACAGATGTGAGCTCTGGCTGGCTCGTGGCAATCCCACCTCTGAGTTAGAATTGTGGGTTCATGTCTCAGATTTGATTGATATCATTAGAACTCTGCATGTACTTGTTAATGCTGTCCATGATCTAAATCCTGTTTAAGACAGATGTTTCTGGTGTGGTATTATAAACATCTGTTTCTTGTGGTCATCTTAGCTGTTGGTCAGAATCACATAAATTTAATACTTGATGCTGCACCATACTAACATGGTTAACTTAGTTTGATTGTACATACTGTAAATAGAAATGAGTTTTGACTGTGTAGTGTAACGTTTTCATGGTTATGATATTAAAAGAGAATGTGTGATGTACCATTGTAATCTCTCTTTGCCATTATGTTCCTTCCCTAGACCATCTGGGAGCTTGATTGCATCCACACAGCGAAAGCTGAACAAACATAATGTTGTGTTTTTTGAACAGAATGGTTTACTGCATGGGGAATTTTCACTTCCTTTTGAGAAAAACCAAGTTAAGGCAAGTACTGGAAGGTATTTCACCCCCCTCCCCCCACTTCTGCTTGCATTTCCTTGAATACTTTGACCAGATTGTTTTTCTTCATATTTGACCATGGACGTCATGAGTGAGGCTAAAGATGTATTCGTCTGTATAGCGAGAGCAACTCAGCTACTGAATTAATACTGAATACTATTCAATGTTTCTTTCTTTAATCCATAGACACTAAGCCCCATTGTTTATTTGTTCAGTTTAGCTAATTAACCACAAGACGTCTGTTGATATCACTGCACCAGTTAATGCGCAGGAGACAGAGCAGGACTTGCAGCAAACAGAATCTTATTTATACAGTGGGCCACAGCGAGTGGTCTGTGGAGTATAATTTTTTTTAAAGTCTCTGCAAACTCCAGCAAACATAATTAGTGAGTAAAACCACAGCAGCATCTCCTACTAAAAGTAGTGTTTCTTTATCAAAATGAGTGGTGGACAATTAAATGATGTATGTAAAATCAATCCCTGTAATTTACAGCAGTGAAGTCTCCAGGGTTATTGACTGGAGATTTATCCAATAATCTCTTCTGGATAAGAACTGAATATGCAGCCAACCAAGCATAGGTAGAAGATTGAACGTGTCTCGGCAGTGCACCCTGCAGTGAAATTGTACACTGACCCATGTCTGTGTTTTGAACTTCTTTTAATTCAGAGCATTTCAGGTGTTCTATTTGAACCTGTTATTTGATTTATAACATTGAAAGATTTCAAACACCAAATTTTTAATAGTTAATTCACAGGCCTGTTTGAACAGAATAGACTTCAAATTGTGGTTCTGTTTGATACATTATTTGTGATATTAATCTTTTTTAAGTTCTTTGAGAAATCAGGTTTTCACAAATAAAATTTGGCTTCAATTTAATCTTCAACTGCTTTTCATTTACAAAATTACAGTTGGGATGTAATTTAGATTTTACACATGGGACAGATGTAGTGCTAAGGGATTAGATGGGGCAGAATTTAAGTGTGTCCAGGAAAGTTTTCTCAAGCAATATATAGATAGCCCTCCTTGAGAGGGGTCAACACCCAACCTCTTCTTGGGAAGAGGCTGGGGAAGTGACAAGTGTCAGTGAGGGAGCACTTTGGGACCAGTGACCATAATTTTATTACTTTAAAAATAGTTATGGAAAAAGATAGGACAGGTCCACAATTTAAGATCCTAAATTGGAGCAAGGCTAATTTTGATGGCATTAGACAGAAACTTGCAAAGATTGATTGGAAGAGGCCGTTAGAGGTAAAGGAATTTTTGGCAAGTGGGAGGCTTTTAAGAGTGAGATAGGAAAATACCAGGGACAGCATATTCCTATTAGAGTGAAGGGCAAGGCTAGCAGGATTAGGGAACCCTGGCTGACAAGGAACATTGAGGCCCTGGTCAGGAAAAAATGGAAGCATATGTCAGGTATAGGCAGCTGGGATAAAGCAAATCCCTTGAGTATAAGGGATATCAGGAGTACACTTAAGCAAATCAGGAGGGCAAAAATGGGACATGAAATATCCTGGGTAGACACAGTAAAGGCGTATTCCAAGAGATTCTATGTATATTAAGAGCAAAAGGGTAACGAGGGAGGGAATAGATCCCCTTAAGATCATTGTGGTCGTCTGTGTGGATCCACAGGGGCCAGGCGAAGACTTAAATGAATGCTTCTCATCTGTATCTACCATGCAGAAGGTCGTGGAAGTGAGGGGATTCAGAGAAGAGAACAGTGATTCCCTGAAACATATTGATATTACAAATGAGGAGGTGTGGCGGTCTTGAGGCACATTATGGATAAATCCCTGAGCCTTGACCTAGGACATCATGGGAAGAAATTGCAGGGGCCCTGGTGGAAATTTTTGTATTTTCCTTAACCATGGGTGAGGTACCAGAAGACTGAAGAGTGGCTAATGTTGTGCCTTTATTTAAGAAGGGCTGCAAGGACAAGTCAGGGAACTACAGGTTGGTGAGCCTAACAATAGTACTATGGAAGTTACTGGAGGGGATTCTGGAGACAGGATCTATCTGCATTTGGAAAGGCAAGGGCTGATTCGGGATAGTCAGCATTGCTTTATGTGTGGGAAATCATGGCTCATGAATTTGAATGAGCTTTTTGAAGTGGTGGCTAAGAGGATTGATGAGGGCAGGACGTTGTCTATATGGACTTTAGCAAGACTTTTGACAAGGTCCTACATGATAGACTAGTCTGGAAGGTGAGATCACGTGGGATCCAGGATCAGCTAGCCAATTGGACACAAAATTCGCTTGCTGGTAGGAGTCAGGGTTGTTCTCGATGCTTAATTTTCATATTGGAGGACTCTGGCCCGTGGTGTGCTGCAGGGATTGGTGCTGGATCCCCTGTTGTTTGTCATGTATATTAATGACCTGGATAAGAATGTAGGTGGCATGATTATTAAGATTGCAGATGACACCAAAATTGTACAGAAAGTTGTCTGAGGTTACAACAGGATATAGATCAACAGGGAAAGTGAGCAAATGAATGGCAGATGGAATTTAACTCAGATGAGTATGAAGTGATGCATTTTGGGAAGTTAAACCAGGGTAGGACGTGCACAGAGAATGATAGGGCCCTGGGGAATGTAGTAGAGCAGAGAGATCTATGGGTACAAGTATATAGTTCTCTGAAAGAGGCAGCACAGATAGAGAAGGTGGTGAAGAAGGTGTATGGCATGCTCGCTTTCATTGAATGGGGCACTGAGCTCAAGAGTTGGGATGTCATATTGCAGCTGCCTAAGATGTTGGTGAGACCACACGTCGAATATTGTGTGCAATTCTGATCACCACATATAGGAAGGATGTGATTAAGCTAGAGGCGGTGCAGAAAAAACTCGCGAGGATGTTGCCAGGAATGGAGGGCTTGAGTTATAAGGAGATATTGGATAGGCTGGGACTGTTTTCCCTGGAGTGAAGGAGACTGAAGGGTGACCTCGTAGAAGTTTATAAAATCATGAAGGGCATAGATAAGGTGGATGGTCACAGTCTTTTTCCCAGGGTTGGGGAGTATAAGGTTTAAGGTGAGGGGGAAAAATATAAAAGGAACTTGAAGAGCAACTTTTTCCCACAAAGATGGTGGTGGAATGAGCTGCCAGAGGAAATGGTAGAAGTGGGTACAGTTACAGTGTTTAAAAGGCATTTGGACAGGTTCATGAATAGGAACGGTTTAGAGCAGAGGTTTTTAACCAGTGGTCCGCGGACCCCTGGGGGTCAGTGGCAGGTTGCCGGGGTCCGCGAGCAAGCCAAGAAAAAAATGGAAAAGTGACCTGTTACAAAGATGTAGCTTACTTGCTTGCTCCAGTTTCCCACTATTCAGAAAATCGGCCATATCTATTCTATCTGTTATAGGCGCCAATCTTAGAGACTTAGACGGTGTTCCCTTCTGGTAAGCTGCCACTTAATATTTGATTTGTGTAGTCAGTAGTGTTCACTACTCACTACTATTCTGTTGTGCACTGTAGTGTTAGCGAGACTGAGTGACGTTGTTGGTGTGCCTTAATAATATTGCTTACTTACTGTGCATTTACACCACAGTGTTAAACGAAAAGTGCGCAAGCGTGTAAATTTTAGATTAGTTTTGATAATTTTGTTTATCAGTAATAGTAATTATACTGTCCAGCATGTATTGCTGAGTATGGAGAAATTTCTGAAGAGAAAAGCTGACCAGAAACCGGAAGATTCTGATGACGAAGGGGAATAAGGGTGACTGAAAGAGAAAACAACGCAAGTACGATCTAGAATACATTTCATATGGCTTCATCGCAGTGGGGACAAATGCGGACCAACCTCTCTGTGTTGTGTGTTTGCAAACGCTGTCCAACGATGCAATGAGACCAGCGAAATTGAAGTGCCATTTAACAACAATGCATTCAGATATTGCCAGTAAGCCGAAGGAATATTTTGAGCGGCAAAAGGAGCTGTACCTCAAGCAGAAAGGCAAAATGGCAGCCTGCGCCACTGTAAATGAGAAGGCTCTTCGCGCATCATATTTGGTAGCATTACAAATAGCACGTTCCAGAAAGCCTCTCACAATTGGAGAAGAGCTTATACTGCCTGCAGCAGTAGGTATGTGTGAAGTTGCACTGGGAAAAGAATCCAGTCAAAAACTGAAAGCCATTCCACTGTCTGATAACACAGTAAGCAGAAGAATTGGCGATATGGCGGAAGATATACAGAGCCAGCTGATAGCACGTCTTCTGCAAGTCACATTTGCGATTCAGCTCGATGAAAGTACTGATGTTGCCAGTGCTGCGCAGTTGTTGGTTTATGTTCGATATTGCTGGGAAGGAGAGGCTTTGGAAGACTTTTTGTTTTGCAAGGCGCTCCCAGGGCGTACAACCAGTGAAGAACTTTTCTGTGTGCTTGACACTTTTTTTGTACAATCGGCACTGGCGTGGACACAGTGTATTGGAGTATGCACAGATGGTGCTGCCGCAATGACGGGACAGAAGTCGGGTCTAGTCGCACGAGTGAAGAAGTAGCTCCACATGTAGCAGCAACCCACTGCATGATTCACTGTGAGGCTTTGGCTGCAAAGGATATGGATGAAAATCTTGCGGATGTGTTTTCCACGTGCATTAAAATCGTTAACCTTATCAAAGCCAGGCTGCTCAGTCATCGTTTGTTTGAAAACATATGCCGTGAAATGGAAGCTGAGCATGAGCATTTGTTGCTACATACGGAAGTCAGATGGCTGTCACGAGGCAGTGTTGTGCAGCGTATATATGAATTGCGAGATGAACTGCTCATTTTTCTAAATGAGCATAACGGATCATTGGCACAGTTCTTGACAGATGAGACGTGGGTTGCCAGATTAGCTTATCTTGCAGATATTTTCAACATTTTGAACAGCTTAAATCTATCATTGCAAGGACCTGGCTCAAATGTTCTGAAAATGCATGACAAAATCAATGCCTTCCAGAAAAATTTCCATATCTGGACAGGAAGATGCGAGCAAGGCGTCTATGATATGTTTGCATTGTTGGCTGACTTTCTGACAGTGAATGAGACTAAGACAGAGGCCATTGCGAGCACCGTTTTGAACCATATTCAACAGCTGTCACATTATTTCCATGAGTATTTCGGTGACGATGACACGAGCATGTTTGATTGGATTTGAAATCCGTTTGAATGCATGCTTACTGATTTAACTGGACGTGAACAAGAAGAATTGGCTGAACTGTCATCTGACAGGACTTTGCACTTCCAGTTCAACCGAATGTCACTGTTGTCGTTCTGGATAGCATGTTCCGAGGAGTATCCACTGCTGTCCGACAAAGCCGTCAATGTTCTGTTACCATTTGCAACCAGTTACTTGTGCGAAATAGCATTTTCTGCAGTCACTGCCATGAAAACCAAATACAGATCAAGACTGAATATTGAGGATGACATACGTGTATGTTTGTCACACATACCACCACGTTTGGACAAACTCTGCTGTGCAAAACAGGCACAACCTTCACATTGAACTGAACACTGAAAGTCACCGCTGGTAATTATCGGTGATTGAAATAGTCACTATTTAAATAGGGCCTATGTGCAGTAATTTAAGCATTGTATGCATGAATTATCGATTGTTTGATTTTGTGGGCTTTGGGGGTCCGCCATCTAACAAGGACATGTTCTGGGGGTCCGCAGCGTGAAAAACGTTGAAAACCACTGGTTTAGAGGGATGTGGGCCAAATGCAGGCAAATGGGACCAGCTCAGGAAGCCACCTTGGTTCGCATGGATGAGTTGGAGTGAAGGGCTTGCTTCATGCTTTATAACTGTAGAACATAATATTAGCTACGTTCATGTAGAATAGTTCCATGACATTCGTTATGTGCTGGTTTCTTATATTTTAAAACTTTCATATGTTTGTGATTTTTTCCCCCCTGCTTTACCCTTTTCTCCCCCCTTTTTAATGTGCCAATGAATTGTCCCTTCATCATCCCAAGTTGCTGTTTTTACATGCATAGTGAAGCAATGTAGATAACAATATTTTGATGGGCATTGGGCAGAGTTTGAAGCAAGGTGCAACTAGTTTGTACATATGATCAGATTAAATGCTGCAGGTTTATGTGACAAATCTGTTAATGCTCTATAATGAAGATTGATTAGATTAAATGCAAAGCATTAATACACAAAGGATACATTTGTCTCTGTAAAGCATTTAGTTAATGCTGTGGAGGATGGCAACAAAATAGAAGGTAATGTTAAAACAGCAGAATATGCTTGTAATGTACAAATTAATTTTGATGTAGCTAAATGTGTGATTTTCTTTTGTTTTGCTGGGAAAAATAGAGACTATTCAGTTGGTTAATGATTCATCCACAAGTTTTAGGAGAACATCTAGAGAGATATAAGGAAACAGACTTTCTAATCATTAAAAATAGAATGCGTTAACTAACCCATATTGAGTATAAAGCGTTCATGTTCATTTCTGGAGGACTAGAGCTCGAAAACACAAGGTTATTTTCAATCTGTACAGGACTTTAGTTAGGCAACATGTTGTTTTGTGCACAATTCTCATCTCCACATTATAAGGAGGATATAGCATCACTGGAAAACATGCAGAAAGGATTTGTGAAAATTCTAGCAGAACTATCAGGAAAGACTGAAAAAAATGGGGTTCCTCTCTTTGGAGAGGTGTGAACCGAAAGATGAACTCTAAAGTTATGAAGAGATTTGAAATAGTGAATGTGGTAAAAAATAAAAGCAGAAATTATTGGGAATACTCAGCAGGCAGACAACATCTCTGGAGAGAGAAACAGAGTTAACCTTTCAGGTTGATGACTTTTCATCAGACTTTGGCCAAATTTAAAACAAAAGTTTTCAATGCTTCCTGATTCTCATGCAAAGTCAGACCTGAAATATTGACTCTTTCCAGCATTTTCTGTTCTTATTTCAGCTTTTAGTTTCTTCACATAGTAAAGACATTTCTTTTTGCAAACAAATTCAGAATTAAGTATCATAGCTGTGTACTAGCCACTAATAAATTGAATAATGAATTAATTAGAAACTTGTTTGTCCAGACAATGGTGAGAATGTGGAGCCTATCTATTTCAGCTGCTTCCTGTAATGTGTTTAAGGGGAAGCTGATACTTGAAGAAGAAAGCAGTAGCAAGATAGTGTGAGATGAAATGAAGAGAATAAAGGAAGTTCATTGAAAAGATACTGGGTCTGTTGCTGTGCTGCAGATTCTATATAATGTTCAGCCACATAATCTTAAAAAGAAAAATTTAGATACTTTATTGAAATATTTGATATTTCATGGCCTTGGCATATCTATGGATGTGATCACACAAAGAAGAAAAAGCATGCTGAATGGTCTTTGTATAAGAGGTTGTTTTTGTTAGTGGTTGACGTTTATCCAACCTGTCCTTGGTTTCCAACTGGATCGAACGATGCACTTAGCAGTGTATTAGAAGTGTAGGTTTTTGTAAGCTGGTATCTTCATGTATTATGTTTAGTATGCTCTGCCTATAGTATTCAATGTTTTATTAACTGGTTGGGTATTTATTGCTTATCAGGTAAAGGAGCTGCTCTGGAACAGTGAATCTACAGTACTGGCAGTTTGGCTGGAGGATTTGAAATCAGCAGATAAAGAAGACAAAGATGGCCAACAAAATACATATGGTGAAGAATTCTCTCTCAGATCATCGATTTTTTTTTCCCCCCAAGTAATGGAAATCGTGTGGTCAAACAGAAAATTCAACCCAATCTTAATATGCTTTTATTCACCCTATTTTGTACAACGCTTAGAAGTTGAATACCAGCCAGTTAGTGAAATGAAGGGTTTTCGACCCAATATATTAACTATTTCTATGTCCTCGGGTTCTGCCCGATCTGCCAAGTGTTTCTAGCATTTTCTGTTTTTGCTTCATTTTCCAGCGTCTGTAATTTTTGATTCCTGAGACAATAGGGCCTGCACAAAAAATAGGAAACATGGTTTAGAATCTCATTATGTGGAAAGAGACCATTCTGCCTGACTGTGTCAGCACTTTGTCAGTCATATCCAAATAATTCCAACCCCCTCTGCTTTCTTCATAGCCCCACAGAATTATTTTCCTCTCTTGAATGTTACTATTGGGTCTGCTTCAGAGAAATAAAGTGTTGAAGAGAAATAAAAAATGAAATAAGAAAGAGAAAGTGAGAACATGAGAAAGGACTGGCAGCAAACAAAAGGGAAGAAGAGCCAGTATTAATCAGAGATCAAAAAGGAATGGAGCAGAGGGCATACCTGAGGTACTAATTGAGTATTTTACATCATTCTGTACCAAAGAAGATGTTGCTGTAGTCTCAGCAAAGAAGAGTGTAGTTGAGATTCTTGATGGGTTAAAAATTGATAATGTACTAGGTGGGCTAGCTTTACTTGGTGGATAAATCCCCTGGTCCAGATGGGATGCATCCCAGATTGCTGAGGGAAGTAAGGGAGGAAATTATAGAGCCCCTGGCTATAATCTTCCAAATGTCTAGATTCAATTAGGTTTTAGCTGAAGTAACAGGCAAGGTTGACAAGGGAAATCTGGTTGATGTGGTATATACGAACTTCCAAAATATTTTTGATAAGGGTGCCACATAATCGGTTTGTGATTGGCTGGGTTGCTCTTACATCAATTGCAGAGCTCTGAGATGCAGAGGATTTGTAGGAGGCCAATCTGTAGGTAGAACAAGTAATTAGGAAAGCTAGCAGAACATTATCATTTATTGGTAGAGAGATTATGCTTCAGTTATATCAGGCATTGGTGAGACCTCTTCTGGAATGCTGTGTACAGTATTGCTCTCCTTATTTAAATAAGGGTGTTAATCTGTTGGAAGCTCTTCAGAGAAGGTTTAGTAGACCACCTGGAATGGGTAGGTTTCCCAATGAGGAAAGGTGGGACAGGCTAAGATTGTATCACTGGAAGTTGGAAGAATAATAGGGGACTTGATTAAAACATACAAAATCCTGAGGGGTGTTGACAAAATGGATATGAAGAGGATGTCTCCTCTTGTGGAAAATCTAGAACCAGAGGACACTAAGTAAAAATATATATGGTCACACTTAAGACGAAAATGAGGCAAAATATTTTCTTGAAGCATCGTGAATCATTGTAAAGCTCTTTGTCAAGGGATGGTAGAAGCAGAGTCTTTGAATACATTTAAGGCAGAGCTAGAGGGGCAAAGAGGTGAAGAGTTACTGAGGATAGCAGGGGATGCAGAATTGATGATGCAATCTGATCAGCTGTGAGTATATCAAATTCAAAGACCCTAGTGGTGTACTCTGACTCCTGCTTATTTATGTGTACGTAGAGCTGGTATGGATTCAATGGACCAAGTGGCCTCCTTCCCTGCTGTAAACATTCAGCAGTTCTGTTTCTGTTGCCCTTTCAGGCAGTCCATCCTGTATCACAAAATTTGCTGCATTTAAAAACCAGACTCTTCTTTGTTCCCTTCTTATTCTTGGCCCTGCCAAGAGTTATTCGTACATAGCTGGAATCACTGTATCACATTGCAACATGTCTATAATCTCGTCAGCCCTGTTGTTTACTCCACCTGACTTGGGATACTATTTTCTATCCATTTGACATATTGCCATACAATGTCACTGCACTCTCTTCAGTTGCCTTTCTTTAAAATACTGTGTTGGTTAGACAGCAGTGAGGTATTTGAAACAGGTATCACACTTTCTGATTGGAAATGACTGTACTTATCACCTTGGTCAAAGCAATTAAGTAATATTTTCTGTTTTTTGTTCTTGTAGTTCAGTTATGGACTGTGGGAAACTATCATTGGTACCTGAAGCAGAGTCTACATTTTGGTTATGAATGCATTGTGTCCCTAATGTGGGATCCCGAGAGCCCCTATCGACTCCATGTCCTCTGCAGTGGATGGTGTTACCTCTCCTATAACTGGCACTGGACCACAGATAGAAGTAAAGGAGATGACAGCACTGATTTTGCTAATGTAGCTGTGATTAATGGAGGTAAAAAATTTTGTTTGTGTTTGAGATGTGTATATCATGTATTGTGTCAGTTTACATTTTTTTTTGATTTGTTAACTTTTTGACTCTAAGATGTACCCTTTTTGAACTGGAAAAACCCAAGGGTTGAATGAAAGCTACCATTAGCCAACCAGGCCATAGTCATATTGTACAAGTCAAGAACTTTCAACCTACTTTGCCAGTTCTTTGTAAGAGCTCTCCTATTAGTCCCACTTCCCTTGAAGGACTACAGTTATTTATCCAACTGCTTTTTGTACACCATTGTCGAATCAGTTTGTTTTCCCACTTTAAGGCCACGTGTGCTAGATGATAGAAGCCTGCTGCATGTTCTGCTGAGAATGTTGTCAACGCTGTCTTCCTTCTCTAGCTTTTACATTCTGAATTCTGAAGTGACCTGCTCTTTTACTTGCTCTTCCTGCTGCCCAAGTCTCTGAACACTGCTGCAGATCAGGCAGAAATTTACTTGAACTCCTTATAAAGTACATTTCACTCAGTGCTCAAGTTGTGGTCTCCTCCACGTGGGGAAACCAAGCACAGACCGGGTAATCTTTATGCAGAATGTCGGTTCTGCTGAGGTGACCCCAAGTTTCCAGTTGCCTGTAACTTTAATTCTCCATACCACTCCCACCCTGGCACCTCTGTCTTCTGTCTCGTGTAATGTTCCAGTGAGCCATAACATAATAAACAAACAGCATCTCATCTTCTGATTGGACCCATTTCACTGTTGGGTCTGCAAGGTGTATTCAATGATTTCGTATAATATCACAATTTCAGAATGCATAGTAATTTTTCCACCTCTTCTGGTAATTTGAGATTTCTTTGTTCGTGCTCTGTTGATACCTCTTCCATATGCACCTGTCATCATTCACTACCCTTTACCATCGTCTTTCAGCCACTTCCACTGCCACATTTGCCACTCATATTCACTTGGTCTCTACCCTATCACAGAATTCCCTTTGGTCTTTTTGCATCCCCACCCAAGTATTCTCTGCAATTTAAAACTTCCTTTTTATTTTTCCTAGTTTGGATGAAAGATTATGGTTCTGAAACGTCAATTCTGATTTTCTTTCCACCGATTCAGCTTGACCTGAGTATTTCCAGCATTTTCTACTTTTCAGCTTTGGTTTTACTTAAATTGAAATTAATTTTTCTGTTCAGCAACATTTTAAAATCTAGTACTTTTTATTACATTTTTTGACTTGAGTACTTTGTTTTCCTTGTCATCGACAGATAAAGTACATGTGACACCTTTTCGCCAGACAGTAGTTCCTCCTCCAATGTGTGCCTATCAACTGCAATTACCCTGTCCAGTTAATCAGATTATATTCTCCTTGGATCCTCAAAGAAGCAACAATTTGGCAGTTTTAACAGCTGATAACCGGATTTTAATCTACCAGGCTGGTGAGTGTGTAGTTAGTGATTCAGTGCCTGGTTAAAATAATTTTTAAGAGTGAAAAGCATGTCATGGTTTTATGCTAAAATGCTACCACGTATAAAAGCTAATCATTCAATCATACCTGTTGCTCTGTAAAGTAAGTGCATGCATCTCCATTTTAGACCATGGCACAATCTGAGGAATAGTTCTCCCATGTTTTGTCATATTTGCCTGAACCACTGCATGTGATGTCAAGTTCCACATTCTCAGTGCTTTCTGGCTAACAACATTCCTGCTGAATCCCACGTTGAATTTTGAGTGACTTATATGTATGGACCTTAGTTTTAATTTCCACTGAAGAAAGAAAAATCATCTACACATCTAGGCTATCAAACTGATCCATAATTTCTTCACAATTTTAAATACGTTCTTTAAGTCTAATTGATAGAACTCCTGCCTATTTACTCTAAATGATCTGAGGTATACTCCCATTTCAGAAATATGAGCAAGTCTACCCTGCTGTACTGTTGGTAGTACTGCCCTTTTAGTTGAGGTGCAAGGCCAAGAGTGTCTCCTCATGTGGAAGTCAAAAATTTCCATTCAGAAATGCCTCATTAGCTCAGAGTGCTGTGGTACATTGTGAAGTTATGAAGCTTTTATTGTGAAAGATTAACAGAAAATGAAAGATTAAAAATTAGCTTATATTTTCACAGGTGATGGTGTGAATCAAGATTCCACCATTAAAACTGATGCTGTTGGAGGAAGAGGAATGGCAAACCACATGACAGCTCCCAAACTGGTCAAAACATATAGGTTAGCTTATTTTACCTACTCTTTCATGAAATCCTCACATCATACTTAGTGCATGCTGTCTCTGCAGTGCTGAATCTGCGATTGAACATGGGCCCAAACTAAAGGGTCGAAGTTTGAAGTTCAAGTTTATTGTTGTCATAGGCACACATACACAAGGTATAAATGCCAGGAAAATTAGCTTTTTGCAGCAGCAGCAGCACAGTACATTACAAGATGAGGGCAGATGTAAGTTAACATAAGCTTAAATTAATTTAAATTATACATAACTTACACATGCACAAAAATAAACATGACACTAGTGCAAGATTGAGAGAGAGAGAGAAGAAATATAGTCCAAGGTAGTATTAGGGTTTTTCAGGTCAGTTCATGAACCTGATGGCAGTGAAGAAGAAGCTGTTGTTGAACCTTGAGGTGTGGGTCTTCAGACCTCTGTACCTCCTGCCTGACGGCAGCATCGAGAAGAGAGCATAGCCCAGATGGTGGTGGTCCCTGATGATTGATGTCGCCTTCCTGAGACATGGCCTCTTGATGATGTTCTCGATAATGAGGAGAGCTGTATCAGTGATGGAACTGGCTGAGTCCGCCACTCTCTGTAGCCTCTTACATTCCTGTGTATTGGAGTTTCCATACCAAGCTGTGATGCAACCAGTCACAACTCTTTCCACTGTATATCGGTAGAAATTTGTAAGAGTCTTCTAAGCTTCTAAAACCTCCTTAAACTTCTAAGAAAGTAGAGACACTGGCACACCTTCTTCAGGGGTGCATCTATGTGCTGGGCCCAGGATAGGTCATCCGAGATGTTGACACTCAGGAACTTGAGCTCCTCACCCTTTCCACCGCAGACTCTTCAATGGGGAATGGTGCATGTTCACTTGACTTCCCATTTCCTAAAGTTCACAATCAGTTCCTTGGTCTTGCTGACATTGAGCACAAGGTTGTTGTTTCGATACCACTCAACCAGCTGATCTACCTCATTACTGTACGACACCTTGCCACCATCTGTGATCCTGACAACAACAGTGGTGTCACTGGTGAATTTGTAGATGGCATTGAAGCTGTGCTTAGCCACACCCAGGCTTGTATTCCAATGAATATTAATGATTGAGAGGTAATCAAATTGACATATTTAAGACGATGAAAGGAATTAACAGTGCCAACACGTCCGTTGATTTGTGTCACGATTGTCCACAATCCAAGCCAGAACCAAGATTTAGTTAGTTTTTTGTCACACTGAGCATATATGCTGAAAATTGCATGGACTGGGATGAAAATTAGAAAAGCAGTGTATTAATTATTTAAAAATAGAATCTAAAAGGCATTGACATTCAAAGAAATCTGCATGGCCTTCTGCATGTAGCAGTGAGAGTTAATGTACAGATTCAGTAAGTGAATTATAAGTTGGCCTTTATTACCTAAGGATTTGAGTACAAAAGTAAAGATGTCTTGCAGCAATTGCATAAAGCCCTGGTGAGACTCCACCTGAAATATGAATAGGTCTTGTCTCCCTTACTAAGGAAGGTTCTTCTGGGGATAGCGAGAGTGCAGTGAAGGTTCATCTGATTATTTCTGGTTGGTGAGTTTGTCGTATGAGGAGAGATTAAGCAGACTAGGCTTGTACCTTCTTGAGCTTAAAAGAATGATCACATTGAAAATTACAAAATTTGTACAGAGTGGATGCAGAGTTGAGGTTTACCCTGGCTGGGGTGTCTAGAGCCAGAGGTTACAGACTCAACAAAGGGTTGACCCTTCAGATCACAGATGAGAAGAAATTTCTTCATTTGGAAGGTAGTGAATCTTTGAAATTCTGTACCCAAGAGAGCTGTGGGCCTCAGTCACTTTGTATATTCAATATAGAGATTTTTAGATATTCAGGCAGTAGGGGATATGGCGTTAGTGCAGGAAAGTGCGACAGCAATAACATATTAGCCATGATTTTATTCAATGGCAGAACATGTGAAGGGCAAAATGCCCTTCTCCCACTTCTATTTCATCTGTTTTTATGGACTATGAGTTTAACTATATTTATATAAAAATCAATAAGGAATAGAAATAGAAAGTAAATGCTGAAGTATTAATATCACAGTTTTCCAGGCTATTTTCTCATCATGATGAGTGGTTTCAGAAGAGCCTTGGGTACTCAAAATATTGTTTATATTAATTGTTTTATTAAATTATTACATTAAGCCATATTTGTCCTACCTTTGTCCTACCTTTTTGTTTTATTTTGGAAATATCAGAATTAATTTTGAAGAAGGAAAAGGTGACTCTCTAATGCCTTTGAAGATACGCTTTATAACCTGGATAAAGGAAAATAGGTTTATGGGTGTGTTTCAAGGTCCAACCACGTCCCAGTCTGTAGTCTGTCAGCTGGTAACTTCATCAGACGAGAGTCAAGAGGGAGCATTATGGGTCAGGTAAGAACTCAACTGGTCAAACAAAAGAGTCAACATTTAAATCATAAATCATAATTGTACTGGAATTATCCCTGTTCAGAGGTCATATATTTGCAGCATATCATGCGTAGAACTCATTTTCTATTCCTCCATGTAGATGTCCCTTGAAAGATGATGGTCAGTTATGGCTTGAACCACTGCAATTCATGGAAAGAATAAGGATTCTCTTAAAAGTTTCAGTCTCAGGGTAGCTCCAATGATAATTTTTTTGTAGGCATTAATGATTATTATATAAAATATAGTACACATAAAAATAAAAGCCATTGTAGTTGTTTTGTTTGGTCTCCATTGTTCTCCTGATTTTCTGCACAGATCTTTTCCTAGTAAGTCAATTTACTTTAAAACTATAATATGTCAATTATATGGTTTACAAATCTTTCCTTATATCCACACTGTTGCATCAACAAGTATGTGTTTTATCTATTTCTACAAGATTACGTTGTGCAAATTTCTAGTTTCTAATCTTGAGCTTGCTGATGCCTTTGCATTATGTTATAATTACTTTCACTATTTTGGGGTTCTTAATTGTTCCAGGACTCCCATAACTGTTGATGGGCAGATTATCAACCTGTGCCACAACCATAAGACACAGAGTGTAGCCTTGGAACTCTCTAATGGATTGATCCTGAGATACCTTTGGGGTTTGTATATTTCTATTCAAGTATTTAAATTGAACTTTGCTAGTGCTTTATCGTTCTGCAGCAATTTCCTTAGAAGGTGGGATTCTGGTAGGGAACTTCCTCCCCTGAGGAGCATGTGTGAAGAAGTTGCGGCTTTGCTCTGTGTCACTTTCCAGCTACGGATTTTACTAGCTAAAAATTCCCAAGGAGAGATCAACCATGAATTTCCTAATGTAGGTTTCTACAGGCTGAGACAGTCCATCATCAGCAGAGTAATCTCAAGAGTCAGCCTGTCAGGGAATAATGAGGACTCTTGCCATGAAAAGAGACGGCCTCAAGGTGATCCCTGTTGCGGACCTTTAAACAAGGAAGGTTTTGGAGAGTACACAGAGGGAGAATGTTTCCACTTGTGAGGAAGAGCAAAACCAGACACTGTCAATATAAGAGAGTTGCTAAGAAATTCAGAAGAAACTTGAGTGTGGTGAGAATGTGGGATGCAGTGAGTGGTTGAGGTATATGGTAAAGATGTACAAAAGGAAAGGCTAAATAAGCATATAATGGAGAGTGGGTTAAAGAATTTTGCTGCTGAGTGTTTGAGGATAGAGGAAAAAGCATTAACCTAAAGGGCAAATGCATTAAAAGGACACCCAGCAACCATATTAATTAGCTGTTGAGTTGTTGATTCATTGTTATTAAAGTATTTATGCAATGAGGAAGTCTTGTTACATGCTTTTTCATGAATTGCAGAACTGAAGGTTTGGGGGAGAGAGAATGGTGTTGAAAGCCTACATGTACGTAGTGAGCAATGAGTAGGTTTGCTATGTCTCTCTAATGGCAACTTTACCTTGAGCCATGGAATTTTCTCTCTAAACCTCTCTACTTCTCTTTTCCATTGAAGATGTCATTTAAAATTTGCTTTTCTGACCAAGATTTTTGGTTACTTTCCTAACATCTGATTACATGATTGGGACACATTACTAATTATTAAAGGCACTACAAAAATGCAAGTTTTACTTGTTTAATAAAATATCAATGTTTCTGTTTCAGCTACTGAGTCCTCTGAGCCATGTGTCAAACCATGGAAGTCAGCTGATGGATGTTTTGTACAATTTTCTCAGCCTTGTGTACAGACAGCTCTATGTACTATTGAAGGGGAGGTGAGCAATGTGTATATTGATGATCTATGTATATACAATGTACACTAGATACAATGTGTAGTATTCTGCCGAAGACCATTCATTAGTGTCAGATCTGATCTCTACCTAGCATTACATATGCTTCTAATCAGGAGCATTGAATGGCCTTGATAGAGTTGAATCTTGGGCAAAATACATTGCTTTTACAATTGTAGAGTCATACAGCACGGAAATGGACTCTTCAACCCGTCCAGTCTGTGCCATCCATTAAACTCAGATTCACACTGTTCCTGCACTAATCCCATTTTCTTCTCCGCACATTCCCATCAACCTCCCCACCCAAATTCCACCACTCACCTACACACTAGGGGAAATTTTCAGTGACCTTTTAACCTGCCAACCCACATATCTTTGGGATGTGGGAATGAACCAGAGCACCCAAAGGAAACTTACCTGATCATATGCAAACTTCACACAGATGGCACCTGAGTTGAGGACTGAACCCAGCTCTACTAACTGTGCATTCTGCTACCCAGGTGGAGTGCTCCATTTGCTATCCTTCATTGGGTAATGAGCCAACAAACTTTGTTTTTATGACTATCTACTCACTTCATTAACCAGTGGAGGCATTGGGTGGGTTACTTTGGTGATTTCAAAATTTTCCCTTTTCCTGTTTCCTCCAGGAAATGGTATTGGGTCTGACAGAAAGATCTCGATTTTTTGTTAATGTCTCAGAGGTAAGAATTCCATTTTATTTTAAAGTAATTATTTTCTTTGCACATTAAAATCAGTGAATGTTGTTAATTTTATTGTGGGCTGTTTCTGTTCTGCACAGATAGCTTCCAATGTTACTTCATTTATAGTACACGATGAGTTCCTGCTATTCACAACGCATTCACACACTTGTCGCTGTCTCAGTCTTAGGACTACTTCATTAAAAGGTGAGCTTATAAGGTGTAAACTGCAACTTGTGTAACCTGGATTTGGATATACAAAGTTCAATATTTTAGACAAACTTCTTGAAGCTATGTTGTTTGTTTCAAGAGCAGAAAATTTAAACAAACCCAACTAGTTCTGCCTCTTCTGAGGTTTATTCTGTGAGCTTTCTTTGGATTTGGCAGATCTGCACAAACAGTACTTGGATTTACATGATACCTTTTGGCACTAAAAAAATCTAAAAAGAGTGTAATTTTGGGGGAGTAGGGGGGGGAGTTGACATTGAGCGTTGGATTGACCCAAAAGCTAGGTCTGTAGGGTGAGTTTCAAGGAGATTCTTAAAGGAGAAGGATGTGCTAAAGTAGTGCAGTTTAGCAACTGTGGCCAACAGGAATGAACCAATGGCCTCTGTTGAGTAGAGAATGTGCAAGAAGCTAGGTCAGTTTTCAAGGATTATGGGGCTGAAGCAATTTAGAGAGAGAGGTAAAGCCAGAAATAAATTTAAATGCCTAAAAGGGAAATCATTCATATTTTTAAAAGAAAGCTCCTAATAGATGAAAGAGAAAGCAGCAAACTAATAGTGCGGTGCTGCCAATTCTACCGATTTCAAAATCAGATAGACAATGAAAATGAAGTCTTTGGAGACCAAGATCCAACATAGGTGAGTGATGACAAATGTGAGTGTACAGGGGTTCAGTGCATGATTGGAGCTGAGTTTCACCAGTAGTGGAGGTTTGGTGTCCATCCAGCAGTGTTGAGACTAGAGGTGACAGAGGAACTTATGAAGGTTTCATCAGCCAATGAGCTGAGGAGAAAGTGGAAGTATGTGATCATCTGCACTTTGAAATAGATAGTCATTGTGTTGGGGTAGAGTTACGGTCAAATGTGATCTTATGATTGTGAACCATTTGATTCATTCAGAGACAGTAGCCAAGGAACGATATGGTAAGGTTTATTAAGAGTGCGTGGATGCATTCGTCTCAATATAACCACTCTAAAACAGTGGCTGTGGGATAAAAATACATGAGAAAAATTCAGCAAGGAGTTTGACTGTATTTACATCCAACACAATTGCTAAGCAGCTCTTATTCTTAACCGTGAATTTATGGATTTTTGTTGTATCTTAATCCCTCTGTTTGTATTGGCTATTTAAATTATATTCTGTGATCTAATGATTAAATTTATTTCCTTCACAAACAGCTTTGCTGCATCTTCCAAGCAGCGATTCCCAGCCAAACGATGAGACAGTTCGTAGAGTGGAGAGGGGATCTCGTATAGTGACTGTGGTACCTCATGATGCCAAACTCATTCTGCAGGTTAGCAGTGGAATTACTAAAATGGAAGGGATCTGCAGAGACTATGGCCCCGTCTGCAGAAGGAACGGTGCCAGTGGTAGTGAAATAAAAACTGATATGGGGCCAGAATTCAAAGTGCAGAGATCTTGGAGGGTTGTTTAGATTATTGTTGAGAATGAATTATGTGTTTTCCATTCACTGCAGATGCCACGAGGAAATCTGGAAGTTATTCACCACAGAGCGTTAATACTTGCCCAGCTCAGAAAATACCTGGACAGGTTTGTACACCAACAAAAGTCATTACAGAGTTGAAAGCAATTTTTGGATGCTAATATTGCTATTTATGGATCTTTCTCAGAAGCTGGAATTGTTCCCTTTAGAGCCAAGAAGTTTAAGAAATTCAATATAGGTGATCAGCATTTTTAAGCATTTGATAGAGCAAGTTAAGATGTTTCCATTGGCAGAAAAGTCTTATCCATACAATATGAATTTAAGATAATTGACTGAAGATACCAACAGAAATGAGACTTTTATTATCGGGAGTGGTAGAAGTGGTAGGGGTGGTAGAAGCAGATAGTAACTTTGCAAAGAATTGACCTTTACCTGAACAGGGAAAATTTACAGAGCTATGGAGAAAGAGCAGTGGAGTGGGGGGCTCTTTCACAAGTGGTACAGGCATGATAGACTGAACAGGCTTGTATTGTTCTATGGTTAGAATAATGGGTGAGTGTGTAAAGGGTCATTACTGAGTTTTGAAGGTTTGTCTTCATTGTGGAAACATTTGTAAGAAAGCTGGTAATATCAGAGAGTAGTTAAAAATCTTAAGATTTACAATATTTTCCTAATCTATTACAGTATTACAAAGAGTGTGAAAACTGGAGAGATAGTCGCTGAACACATCTTGCCCCAGATAGAATGCCACTGACAAGCAACCTGGAATAATCTCATGGGGACAGGGTGTCTGTAACCTGTTGAATGGAAAATTGAGCAGCTAATATAGTGAAACATGTAAATTATAAATACTGAAGACTGATGTCAGTTGTTTGTTTTATTTTTGGAGGTGTTCTTATTTTGAAAGTGGTCATCTTATGCACTGTAAAGAATGTGGTCGTCTTATCCAGCAGACATAAGTTCAGAGAAACTTGCTCTGTGATTAGGGAGAGACTGAAAAAGCTGCTTGCTGAGTAAAGAGGTCCCCATTCCACAAGCTTTTTTTCCCACAAAGCCCATTTCTACGTCCCATTGATCAGCATGCACTATCCTTATAAGTATTTTGGGTGAGAAAAGTACCAGTCTCCAAGAATGGCCAGTTATCCTGACTGTGAAAGTTCTAAATACCCCTGCTTTTGCTGCTTGCTGTTTTAAATGTTAAAAGAACTTCGGATGTTAAAAGTAGTCCATAGTTTGTATCTTAGAATTATCCACAATTTGAGTGCCTTCTGTATTTCATTACCATTTGTTCTTTGCAGGTGACTTAGCTTTAGAACTATCCAGATTTCACTATATTTATACAGAAAGAACAATAGAGAGTTTCTTGGAGATTGAACCAGTGATTCCATTGTCAGTCTTTTCATTCCTTCTGTTTAGGTTAATGTTCAAGGAGGCCTTTGAATGTATGAGAAAGCTGAGAATAAATCTCAATCTCATCTATGATCACAATCCAAAGGTGAGAACTTTTGATAGATTTTTACAATTATCTGAACTTACATCATGTTTACCTTAATCCTATGTCTTCCACTGATCTTTATTAATGTCAGAATTTCCTTCCTGTTTGCATTAATCCTATGTCTTCCACTGATTTGGTTCCCAGGCTATCAACACGTTAGTTTTCACAAAGTGACTGATTGAAAGGTGATGTGTAATTGCAATTCATTTCTTTGTTCAATGTCTTGTCCTGAGAAGGCAATTTATAGCATCAAGATTGATCTGAATAAAAGCTACTCTAGCATGATGACTCTTCATTGGAAATTCAGATATGGAGAGAGAGAGGATGGCGGGGGATAGGTACAAAAGTCACTTTGTGATCACCAAACAACATGGTTAGCCATTGAAGTTCAGAACAAAACGGCAGTAGAGTTGATAGAATTCAGGTTTGTGAAGGCATAATCCAGATTGATTCCTGGGATGGGGGAATTGTCCTCTGAGGAGACTTTATGCTGACTGTGCTGCTGCTCTCTGGAGTTTAGAAGAATGACATGTGATCTAATTGAAACATTTTCTTATGCAGCTTGACATAGTAGATGCAGGGGTGGAGTTTCCCCTGGCTGAGTTGCTTAGAACACGGTCACAGTCTCAATTATCATACACTGAACTGGACTCAGCTACTCAGAAATAAAACAAAAATAAATTTCTTCACTCAGAGGGTAGTGAATATTTCAGATTCTTTGCACAAGAGGACTGTGGAGGCTCAGCTGCTGAGTATATACAAAGCAGAGAGCGATAATTTTTTGGATATTTGGGGAGTCAAGGGATATGGTCAAGCACAGGAAATCAGTGTTGAGCTTAAAGTTCAGCCATGATCCTTCTGATCTGTGGAGTGCAGCTTATTCCTGCTTCTAGTCCTTTAAATAAAAAAAAATTTGTTTGCAATGGCTGACGGGCCACTAACTTAATGACGTAGACTTAAAATTATTGATGATAACGGAATCTCAGTCAAGTGGGCTGCTTTGTCCTGGATGTTGCTGAAACCTTTGGGGTGTTATTGAAGCTCTGTTCATTCAGACAAATGGAAAATATTTCATCGCATGCCTGACTTGTGACTTCTAAATGGTGGAAAAGGTTCAAGATGACAAAGTAGTGAAGAATGTCATTTTACAGAATGTATACCCTGCCTGTAGTGTACATTATTTCTGTAGTTGATCCAGGGATACAAATGATTGGGGATTCAGAGATGGTAACTCCATTGAATGTCAAGGAGAAGTGGTTAGACTTTTTCTTGTTGCAGGTGTTTTTTTTCTGCTGCTTATCAGCCCAAACCTGAAAGTTGTCCATATTTTGCTACGTGCTGACACAGACTCTTTCTGATTAGTTGTGATTGAAACTAAATCGTGTCCATTGATTAACAAATGTCCCGACTTCAGAACAAATAATGGAAGGGAAAATCCTATATGGTACAACTGCATTAGAACTGATGGAAGGTCAACAATTAAAGACATTAACTTAATTGTTCTCTCTCTCTGCAAATACTGCCTAACCTGAGTATTTCTGGCATTTTTTAATTTTGTATTTCAAGCATTTCCAATTATCTAAATGTACAGATGGCAATGTTTTCCAAATAACCATTACAGTAGATCAATGATTGGTTGAAGACTTGGTGTATGGCTTCAACCACAATAAACCATTTCCATAATGTGAAAACAGGATCCAGGTTAGTTCACAGTTGAGAAAAATATTCAATCAATCCAGGGTCTGGTTTAAGTGCCCTGCTCCACAACTGATTAACATGAAGATAAAAATGGAATCTTGCAAGTGATGTACATTTTCAGGAATGAGACTTGGATTGGTTGTTTAAGTCTGTGTTTACAAATGAATCTGTTTATCTCAGGTCTTTTTAGAAAACGTGGAGAACTTCTTACAACAGATCACTTCCATAAATTATATCAACTTGTTCCTGACTGAACTGAAGTAAGTAGTCTTCATAGTAAAAACAAAGAAAGAATCTACATTTATATTGAAACTTTGATAACTTTCCAGTGTCACAGTATATTTGAAACATAGTCATGTAGGCAATGTAACATCCATTTGCACACTAAAAGAAATGTGATAGACCAAGTCACTTTTGTTAGTGATATTGTGGAATAAGTATTGGCCTAGAACACTGGAGAAAATACTGCTCTTCTTTGAAAAACTACAATACATCACTTCAGTTAATTGTCTCATTTAACTTGTGGTCACATTTGCTAAACTCCCTTTGCTCTTGAACATGGTCACCTCGACTCCTTCCCTCTTCTGACAGTTCTAGGAATGTCAACACAGATTTTATGCTCAGATTTTATGTACGTTGTCAAATAATATTGTCAGAAATATTGCCCTAAATTTCAGACTTGAAACATGGCCTTGTTGGAAGTAGCAGAACTTGATCAAGCGTATTTGTAGTACCATACTGAAAATGTGGCCTTTTGTTGGCCATTGATTACACTCTACCCTAGCCCATCCACCCCCCCCCACCCCCCCGACAACTCCCTAATATCTCCTTCTTCCTCAGATACCTCCCTGATCCCACCTCCATGTAACTCCTACCCTCACTGCACTCCCCAGCCAATCCACATTTTTCCTAGGACAAAATGAGTCCTGCGATGTCAAGTATTCCCTGATAGCACAGGAGGACACATTTCAAGTAGTTCTCTTTCTCAATTATTTTATTTGTTCCCGACTGCAAGTTATTTAAGTGCAACCAATATCTTACTAATTTTTTTCAAATCTAAATTGAATTTATCTTTAAATCTGAGGATGGTTTGTTGGTGTACGTGATCCTGTGCTCTTTTCCAGAGAGGAAGATGTCACAAAAATGATGTATCCATATGTCTCAAACTCATCAACTTCTGTACCTGAGATTGGGAATAAAGTGGACACAATCTGTGATGCATTGCGAACTGCAATGGAGAGAATAAACCCCAACAAGTAAGCAAGTATTCTAAGACACCTTTTGCAACCACTGGACATCTAAAAGCACTTCGGAGCTAATGAACTACTCAAATTATAGGCACTATTGTAATGCAGCAAATGTTGCATTAAATTTACATACAACAAACTCCAGCCAGATCCTTTCTTTTCCGCTGTTTTGGTTGAGGGATTAATGTTGGTCCAGATGCTTTGTAGAGCTTTCTTGCTATTCTTCAAAATTAGTGGTGTGGAATTTATCATGTACGCTTCTGAAGGAAGGGGTAGGGATAAATTACCCAGTTTTTACTGGGTCATATGGGGAGTGCCTTAGTTTAATGAGTCTTCCAGAAGGCGGTACTTTTAACAGCACAATGAAGTGACAGTCCAGAATGTGTGTACTTGTCTTTTGAACCTATGACCTTCTTCCTCCTGCGGGGAATCTTCCATCTATTGAGCTGCTGGAAACATTCAGCAGGTCAAGCAGCACTTGTGGAAAGAGAAATGGTTAACATTTCAAGGACCCTTCATCAACACAACCAGTTCTGATGCTGCCCAACCTGCTGAGTATTCACACCATTTTCTGTTTTTATGTCTGATTTCAGCATCTGCTTTTTTTTATATTTGTCCATTGAGCTGCTGCAAACACTGGAATGACAAAAGCCATTAGCTGATAAATTTGAATTTCCACAGGTTATCCACATTTCCACATTTTTTTCATACTTTAAAATGACCACTCCTTCAAGAAGAATGTTGTTCTCAAAAAGTAAGTTATACTTACTCATCATTCTGCACTCAGTAATTCCTATCTAAATGTACTTATAATTTGTGTTATTTTACATAGGTACAGTTTGTCTATACTGACCTGCCATGTACGAAAACGTGCTCCAGAACTGGAAACTGCTCTCCAGAAAGTCCATGAGCTCAGAGGTAACACATATGTCCCAGATATTTTTATGATTGAAGTTGATAATTTCACTGTGTTGGAAGATGTTAATCCATTGGAATCAAAACAGAAGGAGCATTGTTTTTCACATGGGAATAGGCTCAAGTGGCAAACTGACTTGCTTCCAGTGTTCTGAAAAGCCTTTTCTCCTCCTTCACAACACTTCTTACTTTGTAAAGAACAAGCCTTTGAAGCGTGAAGGAAACGTAACATGACCTGAGCTGCAGCAAAATTCTCCCAGTAAAAACTGGGTAATTTATCCAGAAAAATGCAGTTAATGGAGGATAGTTACATAATTAATTAATGTGAGCTAAGTCATTTCACTCAGACAATTGAACTCTCGCTGGATTAAAAAACATAGAATACTTAATCGTCCCTCCTTCAGAATGGACACTAACCTCCGAACCTGTGGTGATAACATATGCACTTGTCCTTCCCAAATAACCAACCAAAACTGGAGTTATTAGCAGGAAATATCTCTGAGTTGGTAATGAAATAATATTAACACATGTTACTCTTAATTTCTGCACAAAAAAACATGGAATGTACAGAAGCTGATCATCCCACCCAAATGTGGACTGCAGATACTTTCAGTCCAGTCGAGCAGGCTCTTCCCCATCTTACCCAGTCAGCATTTCCCTCTTCCTCCTCCCTGTTAATCCAACTTCCCCATAAATGCATCCAAGTTAATCGGCTGAACATCTCTCGGTGGTACAGAGTTTCGCATAATGACTATTCTTTGGGTAAATATTTTTTTTCCCTGCATTCCCATTGGTTTGTTAGTTCCATTTTATAATGATACCCAGGTCGATGCTACAATAGCATTGTCAGCCTTCCACTTTCTCTTTCTTCAGAGGGGGATCCTCTCAGCCTCTTATACAAATGCTGTTAGTATCAGAACAAAAGGCCATAACATGCTTCAATAAATGCATACCATCTCTTGACAAATGGTGAGGTATGCCATAGGGAATTCACTGTTAAATTAAAATGAAGACACTCATTTGTTTCTTGTTGTAAGTGTTGTTTTAATTCTTATAAATTGCAGTGAATCCTTCAAGTGACCCTGAAGCAGTCAGTGCTGAGGAAGCCCTGAAGTATCTCCTCTTCCTAGTAGATGTTAACGAATTATATGACCATGCAGTGGGTACATACGACTTTGACCTAGTGATGATGGTAGCAGAAAAATCACAAAAGGTTTGCATTTTTCTTCCATTTTTCTAAACAATTTTTTTTAAGTAAGCTTTATCATCCTTTCCCAGTTGCTTTAGAGCAAAGTGCAACCAATGATTAATGAAATAGAAAAGAAGGCAAAACTGAATGAAATAATATTTTTAAATAAAGCTAAAGTTGGAAAAGTTGTAGATAGGAGTTTTTATTCTGAAATGGGAAGAATGATGGAAATCCATAACAGGATTCCCTAGTATCAAGTAGTTGAATGGTTTTTGGTAAAGACCCAGTTCCTTAGCCGAAGTTTGCAGACATGGTTATCTCCCTGCTTCCTCTAAGAGGAGATTCTTTGACGTCAGCTGATTCCTCAGCTTGAAACAGAGAGAGCAGCACTGCAGGAATGACTCTTTATTCCCGACTTGCTGAAAACTGGGCAGCAGTAACCTCAGCATTGCTATTAATGGATAAATGAATTTGGTGGCTCAGGAGAAGAGAGTGGTTGGACAGATAAAAGAATGTAGTAGCTGAGGGAAGGAGCAAGAGGAAAAATGAAGAGATGAGGTGACTCGGGGAAAGTGGGTTATAAGATAGCTGGTTAAAAGCAAAGTTACATTAACATCAAATGGGATTGGGTTTTGAAGTTGATTTCAATAATGTTCTGGTTCACCTTAGTTCAATTGTTACTTTATTGCTTTAGGATCCAAAGGAATATCTGCCATTTTTGAACAAATTAAAGAAAATGGAGACTAATTACCAGCGATACACCATAGACAAATATCTAAAGCGTTATAAAAAGGCTGTCGAGCACCTTAGTAAATGTGGTAAGTACAATTCCAGAGTGCTTTGTGATTTGATGAACAACCTGCTCATTTCAGAAATTATATGTCTAAAGGACAAAAGAAGCATGGTATGCAGACTTATTTCCAAGGAATTTATTGGTTTGTAGTATCTGGGCTTGTGTACGTGCTTGTGCATGTAGTGTAGCTGGAAGGGATGACTGATTTGCAAAACCTTGAAGAGATAGTTAGGTTTTGTGTTCCAAGGGAATTCTTTTAAACATTTTAGAGATCCATAGCTCCTCCTTTTGAAATGTGATCTCTGCATTTCCTTAATTCTGACATCTTGCACCTACTTTAAGAGCTTGATTTACACAAGATCGTTCTTAACAAATCCTAGCCTGCTTTTCGTTCCCCAGAATTGTGTAACCAGTTTCCTGACTTCCACAAGTTCAAGTCTGTGGCATGTTTGCAATATTATGAATCATTGTCAAGCCAGTTAATATAAGATATCTTTATTACATCGAAACGCACAGTAAAATGCATCTTTTGCGTAGAGTGTTCTGGGGGCAGCCCGCAAGTGTCACCACACTTCCAGCGCCAACATAGCATGCCCTCAACTTCCTAACCTGTACGTCTTTGGAATGTGGGAGGAAACCCACGCAGACATGAGGAGAGCATACAAACTCCTGATAGACCGTGGCCAGAATTGAACCTGGGTCGCTGACGCTGTAATAGCATTACGCTAGCCGCTACACTACTGCGCCTGCCCACATATATTGTGTTGTGTGCACTTGTGTTGATAACAGCACTGGTTTACATTCTGTATTGTCTTAGTGATGGTACTTTGCATTTAAATATCACTTTTTAATGGGTGGAATGTCCCAAGGAGTTTCACATTTTCATTCCAAGTCATGCAAGGAGATGTTAGGACAAAGTCAGAGTAAGTTTCAATGTGCATCATAGAAGTCATAGTTTTAATGAGTGTCATAAATAGACTGAGACATTAAGGAGGGAAGTCTCTAGCTCTGGTCCTTCATGGTTTAGGGAGTTTAGGTGATGGAGTGATTTAAGTTTGAGATGCAAGTCAGAAAGGAGCAGCACAGAAGGTTGGTAGGTTTTTGAGCCAGATGGTCACAGACATGGGAAGGTTATTGTGGACTTTCAAAATAAGGATGAGAATTTTAAAATTGGCAACCTGTCAAACAGTGTCTCAGTGTAGGTCAGCGAGCACAGGGGTGTTGGGTTAAATGGATCTAGTGTGCATTAGGATGCAGACAGCAGAGTTCTGGATAAACTTGGGTTTATGGCGGTTTGGAAGGCTGGCCAAATGAGTGAAAAAGTATTCAAGTGTAAAAGCAACAAGAAATGAAGTGAGAGCACAGGGCAGCAGCACTACCAAGGTATAAATCTGTGTTCTTTTGGTTGATGAAACATGGGGTCAGAGGCACTGCTCAGAGTCACCCAGGATGCTGTGTGTGGAAATGGTCTGGTTGAGCATCAGACAGTGCCCAGTGTGAGGGGAGTTGTAAACAGCTAGAAAAGAAATTCTGTGCAGTGAACCCCAAACTAGCATTTCAATCTTCTCAATATATGTTGGAGAAAATTTCTGCTCTTTCTACACTATAATGCAGTAAATTAGAGACAGTGGGTCAGTCAGCAGAGATGATAGTGAAGTAGAGTCAGGTTTTGCCGGGGAACATGCAGAATCTGGTGTTTTTGTGTGATGTCTCTGAGGAAGAGAATATAGATGTTAAATAGAAAGGAAACAAGGATAGATCCCTGACTGTTAGTGGTGACTAGATAAGAATGGAAGCACCTAGATGATGAGGGTATTGGTATTGGTTTATTATTGTCACTTGTACCGAGGTACAGTGAAAAGCTTGTCTTACAAACCGATCGTACGGGTCAATTCATTACACAGTGCAGTTACATTGAGTCAGTACAGAGTGCATTGATGTAGTACAGGTAAAAACAATAGTACAGAGTAAAGTGTCACAGCTACAGAGAAAGTGCAGTGCAATAAGGTGTGAGGTCACAACAAGTTGTGAGGTCATAGTCCATCTCATTGTATAAGGGAACCGTTCAATAGTCTTATCACAGTGGGGTAGAAGCTGTCCTTAAGTCTGGTGGTACCTGCCTTCAGGCTCCTGTATCTTCTACCCGATGTAAGAGGAGAGAAGAGAGAATGTCCCAGGTGGGTGGGGTCTTTGATTATGCTGGCTGCTTCACCAAGACAACAAGGGGTAAAGACAGAGTCCAAGGAGGGGAGGCTGGTGTCTATGTTGCGCTGGGCTGTGTCCACAACTCTCTGCAGCTTCTTGCGGTCCTGGGCAGAGCAGTTGCCATACCAAGCTGTGATACATCCAGATAGGATGCTTTTTATGGTGCATCTGTAAAAGTTGGTGAGAGTCAAAGGGGACAAACCAAATTTCTTCAGCCTCCTGAGGAAGTAGAGGCGCTGGTGAGCTTTCTTGGCCATGGCTTCTATGTGATTTGACCAGGACAGGCTGTTGGTGATGTTCACTCCCAGGAACTTGAGCTCTCAACCTCAGCGCCATTGATGTAGACAGGTGCATGTATACTGCCCCCTTTCCTGAAGTCAATGACCAGCTCTTTTGTTTTGTTGACATTGAGGGCAAGGTTGTTGTCATGACACCATTCCACTAAGCTTTCTATCTCCTTCCTGTACTCCAACTCATCGCTGCAAACTTGTAGATGGAGTTAGAGCAGAATCTGGCCACACAGTCATGAGTGTATTGATGGCATAGATGGTGTCTGCAGCCATAACAAAGGCTGCAGACAAGTTGAAAGGATGAAGAGGGTACTGTAGCTTGCCAGCAGACACATAGGGTGTTCAGGGTTATTGTGGTGGTCCAACAGAAACCCGTCGGAGGGATTCCAACATGGAATAATGCAAAATTTGAAGGGCAACATTGCATTTGGGGAGATGCAGCAAGGCAAGGGAACTTGCAATAAATGGAAGGGTATTGAATGATGTACTGCAAACGTAGCGGGACACGTTAATAATGTGGTTATATAGGCCTAGTGGATGCTATGTTTTATTAGTTGAAGTACAGAATGTAAGAACAGAAGTTATGCTAGAATTGTACTTAGCATTTTTGAGACTATTGTCTGAGTACATGTACAGCTTGGTCACCATGTTATTGAAAAGATGTAATTGCAGAAGAGATTTAAAAGGATATTGGCAGGTCTAGTAAATTTTAGCTATGAGGAAAGGTTGGATAGGCTGGAGTTGTTTTCTTTGGAACAGAGGAGGCTGAAGGGAGACTTCACTGAGGTGCATAAAGAGTCATAGGGAGATACAGCACAGAAATAGGCCCTTCAGCTCACCAACTTCAAACCAATCATCAACCACCCATTTACACTAATTTTACATTAATACCACATTTATACCCCCAACTATTCTCCCTACCTAGAGTCTGCTGCTCACCTATAATTGAGAGCCTAGGTAAAGTAAATAGGAAAGACATTTTTCCCATAGCTGAGAGGTTAAAAACAAAACAAGCAACGTACTTTTAAAGTGGTTAGTAGAAGGTTAGTAAAAAAGATAAAGAAGCACCTTTTTTCACCGCAAGCGGTCTGGAACTCATTCCCTGAAAAGGTTGTACATGTAGAAACAACGAGCACATTTAAACTATACTTAAATGTGTATTCAAAGAACAGTGACCTGCAGGATTACAGGTCTAGTGCTAAAAGGTGGGATTAGGCTGGAGAGCTCTTCTTTGACCAGCAGGGACATTATAGGCCAATATGGTTAGAAAAGAAATCTGTTTTATTCAAGCATTTTGGAGAGGAATGTTGCCTGGTTTTGAGATCATTGTTTGCAAGGATGGAAGGAAGGATGATCTTTATGATGTGTTACAGTCAATTTGAAGGAGATGGGGGTAGTAAGAGATTTTTTTTCATTTGAGTAAACTGCCAACAGTTTATCATTATCCGGAATATTGAATTCAGACTCAAGTTACAGATTTATCACCCTCAATGGTCCTATTTCGATCAGGGTTATTGTAGCTTTTAGAAGGGAAATGTCTTTCGTGACTAGCATTAAACACATGCTAGAATATCAGCTTTCTGTGCTGCGTATCTCCCACTGTTAAGGTCAGCAGCTCCCATTGGACTGAAAACGGATGCAATGAGTACAACTTGATACCATAGCACACATATAATGTTTACTTGTTTACCTCATCAGGATGCATTCTATCAGAGACATCTCCAATGCAGACAGAGCAATTGTAGTAGCTATATTGTGGGTTTATTGGGAAATTCTAGATCAAAGGTATGTTTACATACTTCGAATGAATGGGGGCTGAAGTGGTTAGAACTTGCGTGCTGTTGGACTTGGCAAGATAGATGCATTTATTTACATGCCATCCCCATGGGAACACTTCTAGTGCCTTTGACTCATCTGGTGTGGAAGGAATTACATCAGTAACATAACCCTATTTTATTTCTCATCAGTATGCTTTGATGTGATATAGGTGTAGCATTGTATTGCTCCATCAATCTGATGTCAGTTTCTTTCAGGTCGTCAGCATTTCACTGAGCTTCTAAACTTGGTAAAGGACCAAAAGATGTACAGTGATGCCTTGAAATTATTCTCACCAAAGAGCCAAGAATACAAGGTATAATGAAAATGTTGGTGTCTATCTGCATAAATCTACTACTGTATCCCAACCTGCAGCAAGTCTTCCTCACCCACTACCTCTGCACTCTCTGGCCTGTATAGATTCCCAGTTAAATAGCACTCCAATTTTAAAATTTTGATCCTTGTTTCAAATCTTTTTACAATCTCAAACTCTCTATCTCTAACCTTCTCGAGTCCTGCTGTGCACAATATTCTGCATTCTGTTTTCTTTTTACTACCTCAATATACTTACATATGGCATGATCTGCCTAGATGGTGCACAAACAAAAGTTTTTCACTGTATCTCAGTATACCTAATAATAACAATAATAATAATAATAATAATCATCTCTGTGCACCTCCCTGATTTTAATCGCTTCAGTATTGATAGCTTTGCCTTCATCTCTCAGGATGCGAAGCTCTGGAATATACTCCCTAAGCCCCAAATCTCTCTTTTAAGATGCTCCTTAAAGCCCACCTCTTTGACCAAACATTTGGTACCCTGTCCTAATATTATAGAGCTCAATCTTATACATTATAGCCTTGAAATGATTTAGTATGTAACGACCCTGTGTAAATTAAGTTGTCGTCATTGCAACCACATAGAGCAAAACTATCAAATAAAAACACTCAGCAGGTCAGACAGCATCTGTGGAAGGAGAAACAGGATTAATGTTTCAGTTCCAAGACCCTTCATCTGTTCCACCGTCCTTCAGTTTTCCCTGTATCTTCAACAACCCAGATCCATCTATAATCCCAACAATTTAGTGTCTGATATTCAGTGATAGGTCAATTATGCAACTGTGGTTATGGCTCAGTGGTGAAGTTTAGGGGATTGAAAATTGTAGAGCTTGCATCCTCTATAATGAAAAGAACTTTTAAAATTTATGTTAACTTTGTCTATAAGATTTGTTGCGTACATAATGGTGAGAGCGCAGCTACCAAATAGAAGACTAAATGCCAATTAAGGATAGAGGACAGGTGATGCATTTTTCACAAAATGCCTTCTAAAATCAGTCCCAAGGGTTTTCAGGAACTTAAACCCTTTCAGGGGGTGTTTTATCTGTCAGTTAGGATTGAACGAGGCCTTTTTCCTTCAGGGAGAAGACCTGAAGATTGAGACATTTTGAAAGGGTTGAACATGATTGATGTGGAAGTAATGAGTCCCACGAATGGGAAAATCCAAACCTAGGAGCCATAAATGCAAGGTAGTTACTAATGATTCCAGTGTGGAAATAAGGAGAGAGTTCTTCACTCAGTGATTCAGAACTCACCACCACACAAATGGCTATCAAAAGAAAACGAATTGATGAGAGAGAAAAACATAGAAAAGACATGCTAAAAGGCTGAACTGAGGTGGATGTAAAAGGAGGAGAATTGTGTGGAGCATAAACACTATTCCAAAAAATTAATAATCTAATGCATCAATAACACAGAAAATATAAATTAAAGCAACATGAAAATGGGGGTTAAAACAGCCAAAACAAAGAGGTAAAATGTACTATAGAGCCTAATGATTTGTTGGTCTGTCTGCTAATGTTTAACGTACAGAAAGTGAAAATAAATTGCTCAGATTTTAAAATTGTTAGTTAAAATATTATTAAAGATTAAAGACTCAACTTCTAGCAATGAATGGCCACCTTTTGTGCTGTTTATTCTATGTAACACATAGGAAATGAATTTTAGTGAGGAGGACAGTAATGTAGCATGTTATCCCAGATGCTAGCTTTTGTTGCTTTCTTATTTCAGGACATCAGTGTTGCATTTGGCGAGTACCTCATCGAGAAGCAATACTATGAGCAGGCAGGGCTAATCTTGACACGATGTGGGGAATGTGAAAAGGCACTGGATGCTTTCCTGCTATGCTGTAATTGGCAGCAGGCTTTTTGCATGGCTGCTCAGCTCCACTATACTGAGGACAAAGTGATTAGCATGGCACGGACTATGTCAGGTAAGGACTGGTATGCCTTTTGTAAAATTTTTTTCTTAAACAGAGTATCACGCAGATAGGACCACTTTGCTTTTGAGCTGTTCCAGTTTAATCATAGCATGATTTAATTTCTATTAATATGCTTTGCTCAACAAAGCCTGATACAGCTCCATTTTTAAAAATTTTCAGCAGACCTGCAGCTTTGGCAGTAATTTTAGGGAGAGAGTTCCATATTTCCAGATGGTATGCAGTCACTCATTGTTGTATTTATTATTGCCGCACATACTGTTCACTCTGTGAGCTTCACGCGAGCAAGGAATTTCATTGCACTCTGGTGTATACAACAATAAACTAATCTGAATTTAAATCTGCTTCTGGACATCACTCTTGAATGTCTTGGGTCCTAAGGTTCAGCCACTTCCAAATAAGAGTTTGTCTGCACCTTGCTACCAAACTAGCTGATGTGTTGAAGTGTGTCTCTGTCACACCAGTGCAGCTCTGAGATGGAATTGAAGCCCATTATTTATCCATTGAGGGACTTGTACTCTGCAACTCACTAAATAACATTGCTGCCGGCTGTTTTAAAATGTGGGGAAATACTTCGTCAAACATCACTGACATTCCTCACCCTGAAAAGCTCAAAGTTAACTAGAGAAAAAAAATCTGGTGTTTTCTAGGGCGATTGAAGGAACAGCGGAGATATTCTGAGGCAGCCTTAATCCTGGAGCAGTATGCTAAGGTAAATGTGCTTCTGAGATCCCTTAGGAAGTATAAAGCAGTGGACTCGATTTCAGCAGCTCCCGTGAACTGGCCTGTTTAATATATTATTGGACTGATGAGACTTAATATTAAACTTGCTGTTAGACATCTTTGAACTATTCTGAAGTGTAGTGCAGTTCAGTTATTATTTTATCCAGATAATGTTTCCCAAAGAAATATGGAAAAGAAATGACCGGGCAGTCTGTGCAGGAGTTCTATGGTTTGTTAGGTATAATCTGTCTCATTGTAAATTTTTTTAATTATGGGGTTGCAGGCACCAGAGAGAGGTGTGTGTCCTTGTACATGTGTGTAATTGATTGACATTTTGGATTAGTTTATTTAGCAGGCAATAGTTTGCCTTGTGCCTTGCTTTAGGCAGACTTTGCACTTTATTTTTACAGCTAGTTATTATTTGGATCATGTATCACATATAATTGCATTTTCCCCAGTATCTGTGTAACATTGTAACACACATCTGCTTGTTTCAAGAAACTTTTATTTAGCCTTCATTTCCACTCAAATTAATTTACATATTGCTGTAACATAAGACCAAATATGAACCAAAGTGATTGGGCAGAAATTTTGAAAGTTAATGTGCTTGAGAAAGGATTCTTTTGTGGCGATTCACCGTCTAGTCGGGCGAACCGGCTCAGCAGTCAGGTCGCGCGGCGTCGGAGTGACGAGGCCCAAGATGGCAGCGGGCCTCGTCTTTCCGAGCGACGGGGAGAACCCGCGTGCGGGAAAGTCCTGATGACGTAGGACTTACGTCATTGCCGGTTGTTTTGGGCGGGAACATTCTCCCTTAAAGGGCCCGCGCAAGGCGGGAAAATAAACCAGTTCTGTTTGGCAATCCTCCGAGTAGAGTCTTGTTTTATTCCGCGGTAGCAACCGCTACACCTTAATTCATTTAAGAGCAATAAGCTAATGCAGTTTTATTAATACTGTTAATAATATGTTTATCAGAAAATAACTATGTTTCTGCTATCTAAATCATACCTGTGATTAACCTGATTTTACATGGCAGTAAATAACATTAAGATGCTAAACAGAACCTTATTATATTGTGTAATTATTCATTTCCTAAATAAATTAAAAATATATACATTTTAACAATTTGTCCCCCCAAAAGATCAAACTGAAATTTAATTCATATGAGACAGTTATTTTGCCTACTTCTGGCAACAATATTTTCTAAATTGTTCTAAGAATGTAAAAATTCTATTTACATGGGAGGGAATTGCTGCTTGAAGATCTTTTGATCATTTGTACCCCTTTGGCCAATGTCTCATAAATTTTATTGGAAGTAAAAGACAGCCAAGCAGAAACACCTGATCAAAATAAACCTAGCCTGTGTGATGCAACATGCATTGAATGAATAAAAACAAGGATATTTTCCTTTGAAATTGTGTAGATTTTCACAATAGATTCATAGTCAAATTCTCCTAAACTTAGTACAGAGATGGGAGGACAGGGCAGCTTTATTTATATTTCTAAAACTTTTGATTGATGTATGGTCTGGGATGTAGGCACATAGCTGACCAGGTTTCTACCTTACTTCATATGCTCATTTAAGTTATCCTTGAGCCTGCTAGTTAGACATGGGTTTGTGCATGCCTCGGTGAACTAATTGGAGTAACCCTGTAGGAAAGGGCAATCCAGCAGGTGACCTCTGAAGCTGCTCTGGAGATCTCTGATTGTGATCTGTTGCTGATCAATAGTTGCAGCACTCTTACTACAGTTTTCCACTGCGATGGAGCAAAAGCATGCAGAGGGATAGGAAAGTTTGTCTTGTTCAGACAAGCATGTTTGGATAGTAGCTGAAATAAACAGAGATTGTGTTTCGGTTTTCAATTACAGAGCTGATGATTATCCACTATACCAGAGGTTTAATACTATGTCTTTATAAAATGGTGGTTAGACCCCAGCTTTGAAGCATTGTTGCCATTTCTGGGCACCACACTTTAAGGAGCTTGTCAGGCCTTAGAAAGAATGCAGAGGTGATTTACTTGTATGGTACCTGGGTGAAAGATATTGTTTACACAGTGAGATTTATTTTACTTGGAGAAGAGGAAGCTATGGAGCGGAATGACAGCGGTGACTAAAAACTATGAAGGGTTTTGATGGGCTAAATAAGGAGCATCTGTTTTCATTAATTAGAGATAACCGGGGCTACAGACTTAAGGTGAGTTACAAAAGAACAAGAAGCAAGATGTTGGGGGGGTGGGGGGTGCGGGTGGTTGGGGGGGGAATAAAATTTCAGCAAATTGTTGTCAGCTGGAATGTCCAATTGAAAGTATGATGGAAGCAGATTCATTAGTAACTTTCAAAAGAATTGGACAAATACTTGAAGGAGGAGTATGTGCCAGGAAGTGGAGTAGGAGCAGGACTAACTGTACAAGTTAGCTGAAGGCCAGCGCAGGCACAATAAGCCAACAGGTCTCATTCTGTATTTCAAGATCATAGAATTCTAACTGGTTCTCTCCTTAACCCCTGAAGAATTAATTCAATGATTTCATGCTGACTTTCACACTTGGAATGAGCCAAATCTGGATCCTGAAGAATTCCCTCAGTTGGTTTCCAAAGATATAATCCAGGCCTGGCAGCATGTCAGTGGTGAATGGAGAATGGCTTTTTTGAGAATAAGGAAGACTATACAGTTCATTTGATAGTTTTAGACAAATTTATTGTAGCTGTTTAAAATATAAGTAACACAAATTTACAAAATATCCTATTCCAGATCTCAGCTAACTGTTCACTGTTCTTGCCCAAAGGACAATAAGTGTCCACTGCTTCGTATGATCATTGCAACCTTTAGAACTTTGTCTCTATTTAGATGTCCATGAGAACTTGTGACTTTTCTCACTGCAGGACTATGAAGAAGCCATTACGTCACTCTTAGAAGGAGGCGCCTGGGAAGAGTCATTAAGACTGGTAAGATTTTTAAATAATGTAATGTCGTTGGTTCATTCAAGTGGAGCTCACAAATTTATATTTTCAGTTACAATTTCCTTGATTCATTCTTCAGCTTTACTGTACCAAGGTGAAAAAAATGCTTTGCATATTTACAGATTGTTGCATCAACTAATAGATATAAAGATATATTACTTAGAAATCCTTGTTCCCATTTTGTGTTCCCCTAATCACCCCAATGTGTTGGAATACGGTCCCCCCCTCCCAAATAGAATTTGGTATTCCATAGCCTCTCAATAAACGTGGTCTTTGCAACTTTTACAAGCACAATAAAATCTCTAATTGTTAACATCTGTATGCAAATATTTTGCTCTAATTTTGTCCAGTATTGTATATAAGAAAACTGATGTTTAATTAATGCCTCATGCAACCATGGGAAATCCCAAAGCCCTTTACAGCCAATGAAGTATTTTTGACATGCAGGCACTTTTGTACCGTAGGAAATGTGGCTACCAATTTATGCACAGCAAGCTCCCACAAAGACCAAAGTTGTAATGTTTTTAATGATGTTGACTGAGCGGTAAATGCTACCACAACCATTAAAATATATAATGAAACACATTTCTCCACTTTTCCTAGATTTACAAGTACAACAGGACTGATATTTTGGAAACAAACCTGAAACCTTCCATATTGGAAGGTAGGTGGTGTATTTTTCGTCCTTTGCGGAATGCTCCACTGGTGAAGTTGCATTGCAGTGCTTAATGAAATGCAGCAATGGATGCTTCCTGCTTCAGGCTAATGTTATCATTCCTGAATGTCATTCCTCACTGGTATCACATCTCCCAGTAGACGACCAAGATGTTCTTGAATTTGTATATTGTATATTCATATGATAAATCAAGATTATATTTAAGGTATTCTTTGCTTTTCATTTTTGGTTTAGTTTTGGGGATGTCTTTTCAGTTTTTATTAGTGTTCAGTAAAATCAATTAATTTTAGTTATTAAAATAAAACTTCAGTCAGTAATCTGCATCAGTTTTTGGACACTTAGATGCCTTATTTGCACATGCATGGGAATTGAAGTGAGCCAAATTTGCATTCTGTTGGGAAATGGTTTTTAGCACCAAAAGTGATCCTGTCAGTCACAAATCGTGAGAGAGAATGCTGACTTTGGTTTGCTTAACTTTCCAGTGAATTTGGAGGATTTGCAGAGATAGCATTTGTGGTATTTTTCCGGTACCTTGAGGTCCCTGTGGTAGGTAGCCCAAGTATCAGAAGCATATAAGACAAGGATTACTGCTGCCCAATAGACCATGAGCTTTGTACCTGGGCTGAAGTCCTGATCTTCAGCTATTGTTTGAAGTAACTATTTATTGCCAGCACAGATGGTGGGATGGTGGGAATAAAATTTAGTAGGGCACTTAGTGGGTGCTTTTTCGCTTCTTGTCTGTTAAAAAAAAAATTCAAACGCTAGTTATGTTGTAAAATTGCATCTAATCAAAATAAGGAATCTTGCAGTACAAATAATGAACATTATTCTGCTTTTTATTCCCATTCTAGCTCATAGTAACCAGATGGCATTCCTCGATTCTCAGAAAACCTTATTTATCCGTCATAAATCCCGGCTCAAAATTGTATGGGAAATGAAACTGAAAGCACAGGAAGGATTATTAGGTAAATTTACACATTCTACGCTAGGTTTGTTTTTAAGAATGATGCAGTATTTTTATAAAATGAGCTAGGACTTGTGGTTTAGTTCTCTTAATTTTCCGTAGATGAGGAGGTGGCCGATGGCCCGGACTCTGATCTCTATTCAGACAGAAGCAGTTTGCGGTCAGCAGGTGGAGTGAGCTCCAAATATTCGCACAGTAACTCCAGGATATCAGCGTAAGTTTCTAGTTAATATTCCCAACAAGATTCCATTTCTGCATCAGTTTGTCCCGACCTGGATACAAAGAGGTAAAGCGGCACAAGTTGGGGTGTCAGAATTTAATACAAATTAGTGTTGTGACAAGCTTCACAGTGTTATCAGAATAACTCATTAAGTGGGAGGAGAAATTGGCTTTCAGCAAGATGGTGATTTATCAAAGAGACTTGTGATTATGACCTTGCATTTCACTGGGGCATTCCAAACACTTAGCAGCCTCAAGGCAGTTAAAACGTGCAGAATTGGTTCGAGGAAACACATTGGTCATTCTTCAGACAGGAAGATCCCATAAACAGCAATGTGGTAATGACCAGTAATCTGTTCTTGTAGTGTTGGTTGAGGGATAAACATTGGCCCCTGGAGAAAACTCCCGCTCCCTTCTTCAACTTAATGACACATCTGTATGACAGTACTTCTGAAGAATGGCACTCCTCAAGTACTGTACTGGAAGTGTTGGCCTGAATCTTGAAATGCCATCTTGGAGTTGGGACTTGAACTTGTGACTTTCTGATCAGCAGCAAGAGTCCATGGTCAACACCTTGGTGTGGAGGTAGGGATGTGGGGAGAGAAGTTGGAAATTAGACCAGGAGTTGAACAGGGGATCTCAACCCGAAACATCGACTGTCCATTTCCTTCCACAAATGCTACCTGACCCGCTGAGTTCCTCCAGCATTTTGTTTGTCGCTTCAGATTCCAGCATTTGTGATCTCTTGTGTCTCCATTGAACAATGTTGAGTGATTTTTAGAAAATTGTGTACTCTAAAAGATATGTTTCCTACATTGTAAATTACTTTTCATTTGCAGTAATCTGTAGAAGATGCATTTCAAGTCTCTGCTTGCATTTGGAGTCTTTGTGGTAACTAAAAATAGTGCACATTCGAAGTTCAGGACTGCGAAGTAATCATACCACATGAACAGAGCTTTTGCACATTTGCAATACAAATGAGATCAGATTCTTAACCATAGCAAAGTGCTGACTATTTGTGAAAGTGAATGTGGGTTTGACATAGCATTAAGTACAACACCTATAGATTGCTACTTTTGGTAATTTTACTGGAGCTTTTAAAGGTCTGTAAAAATGAAAAAAAGTGTTTTATTATTTAGTGCACACAGACTTGAGGTAAAAAATTTCAAGCCACTTAGTGCATCAGTAGCAGCAGTATGCAAACCAGTCACATAGTTTGATAATTGAGCATGACTTAATGATGACTGGATGTGGTTTGGAAAAACAAAGACCTGCAGTTAACTGGCACTTTTCACAAGCTCTAGACATCCCAAGGGGTCATGCAGCCAGTGAAGGAGTTGTGAGGCACAGTCAGTATTGTAGGAAAAATAACAGCCAATTTGAGCATTGCAAGCTCCCACAAACAGCAGTGTGATAATGACAAAGATAACCTGACACTTTGAATGATGTTAGTTCAATGATAAGTGTGGGCACTGAGATTCACAATCCTTCTTGGAAAAGTGCCATGGTTTCTTTTACATCTGCCTGAGAAAATAGACCAAGCATAGCTTTAACTCCCTTTAAAGACAACACTTACAGCAGAATAGCATCCACTCGACAATGTACTGGAGACTGTTGTGCTTAAGCCTCCAGGTCTGACGAGAGTGAAAGCCACTTCGGCATATCTGTTGACTTTTGTCATTTTCTTAAAGGTTTTATTTAAGCTTATGAATCTTTAACCCAGTACTAACACCACAGTAATAATCTATGGTATCACACAACCACTTTGAACCTGTGAATTTTGCAGGCGGAGTTCAAAAAACCGTAGGAAAGCAGAACGGAAAAAGCACAGCTTGAAGGAGGGGAGTCCTATGGAAGATGTAGCATTGCTGGAAGCATTGAGAGAAATAATATGCACTGTGGACAAACTGACAGGTATTCCCTAACCCTCACTTATTTTTTGTAAAAAAAACTGTAGATTCCTCTTGCTCCTTAAAGCTGATGGGGCATTTTTGTCAAAAATAATATTTATATTCCAGAAAATTGAAAACTTTTTTTCATGACACCTGGGCATTTGAATTAGGAGCTGGAGTAAGTGCATCCTTGTCTTAAATATGTGCATCCTTGCCTTAAAAATGTTCAAAGACTCTCCTTCCACCGCCCTTTAAGCAAGAGAGTTCCAAAGACTTGTGTTCCTCTGTGACTCCTTATTTTTAAACAGGACCCTTAGTTCTAGATTCTCCCAGAAGATGAAACATCCTTTCCACGTCCATCCTGTCAAGACCACTCAGGATCTTGTTTCAGTCCAGTTCCCTCTTACTCTTCTAAACTCCAACAGAAACAATCTAACCAGTCATCAGCAAATACATTCAGTGCCATCATCCAAGTCAGTTAAATGAATTGTAAGAAGTTCGGACCCCAGCACTGATCTATGTGGATTTGGCACTATTACATCTTGCTAGCCAGCAAAAGACCTACTTATGCTTACTCTGTTTCCTGTTAGCCAACCAATCTTCTTTTCATCCTATTATGTACCTTCCACCATGAGCTTTTATGTTCACAATAACCTTTGATGAGGCACCTTATCAAATGCGTTATGGAAATCTAACTACAGTACATCCCTTGGTTCCTCTTTATCCACAGCACGTGTTCAAAGAACTTTAAGTTAGTTAAACATGATTTCCCTTTCACAAAACCATATTGACTTTGACTGATTAACTTGAATTATCTCTAAGTGTCCTCCTATAACATCTTTAATAATGGTTAATAGTTAATAATAATAGTTAATATTTTGAGAAATAGGAAGCTGACTTGAAGATTTTTACTTTTGTAGCAGCTGCTACTGCGATGTGAAAACAAGACACTAGTCGATGGGTTTCACAACAAGAACTGGTTTATTTTCCCACCTTGCGCGGGACTTTTAAGAGAGACTGTTCCCGCCCACTTAAAACGGCAATGACGTATACGCTACGTCATCAAACCTTTCCCGCGCGCGGAAGATGAAGGCCCAATGCCATCTTGGGCCTCACCGCTCTGATGACGCGCAACCCGACTGCCGAGCCAGTTCACTTGCTCAGACGGTGAGTCGCTACACAACCCCCCCCCCCCCCCCCCCAGAACCGGCAATACGGTCCCCAAGGTCCGCGGGCTGTGTTAGCCATTGCTTAGGAGGTCGGCCTCTGCGTTGCGGTGCTGGAACCTCGACCGGTTGTTGTAGATCTAAATGGGCCGTTGTGAAGACCTGTTCCTTGCCCCCAATGTCCAAAATAAAGGTGGACCCATTATTCCCGATGACTCGGAACGGCCCCTCATATGGTCATTGCAACGGTGCCTGAGGTGTGCCCCTGCGAACAAAAATGAACTTACAGTCTCGTGGTTCCTTGGGCTCACAGGATGGGGCTTGACCATGCCGCAAAGTGGGAATTGGTGCCAAGTTGCTGAGCCTCTCGCGCAGCCTTTGCAGGACTGCCATGGGTTGTTCCCCTTGGTCCCGAAGGGTGGGTATGAAATCCCCTGGGACGACCAAGGGCGCCCCATACACGAGTTCAGCTGATGAAGCGTGGAGGTCTTCCTTGGGGGCAGTGCATATGCCGAGCAGGACCCAAGGCAGTTCGTCGACCCAGTTAGGACCCTTCAGGCGGGCATCAAGGCTGATTTTAGATGGCGGTGGAAACGTTCCACTAACCCGTTTGATTGAGGGTGGTAGGCCGTGGTGGTGTGCAGCTGCGTCCCCAGCATGTTCACTAATGCAGACAAGAGGCTGGAGGTAAATTGGGTGCCCCTGTCTGAAGCGATGTGGGCCGGAACACCAAAGCGTGAGATCCAAGTTGTGAGCAGCGCCCGGGCGCAGGAATCAGTCGTGATGTCAGATAGAGGGATCGCCTCTGGCCACCTCGTGAACCGGTCCACGATGGTAAGGAGGTACCGGGCTCCTCTTGAAACTGGCAGAGGACCAATGAGGTCAACGTGGATGTGGTCGAACCTTCTACGGGTAGGCTCGAACTGCTGTGGCGGGACCTTGGTGTGTCGTTGGATTTTCGATGTCTGGCAGTGTGGACAAGTCCTGGCCCACTCACTGACCTGTTTGCGCAGGCCATGCCAGACGAACTTGCTGGCGACCAGTCGGACAGTTGATCTGATGGACGTGTGCGCCAACCCATGTATCGAGTCGAAAACGCGTTTCTGCCAGGCTGCAGGAACTATAGGGCAGGGTTGACCTGTTGCGACGTCGTAAAGGAGGGTCTGCTGACCTGGACCGACTAAGAAATCTTGGAGCTGCAGGCCCGAGACTGCGGTTCTGTAGCTGGGCAGCTCGTCGTCAGCTGGAAAGTGTCAGCAAACAACATTGTCCTTTCCGGAGACATGTTGCATATCCGTTGTGAATTCGGAAATGTAGGACAAATGTATCTGCTGATGAGCTGACCAGGGATCAGAGACTTTGGAGAAGGTGAAGGACAAAGGCTTATGGTCAGTGAAAGCGGTGAAAGGCCAGCCTTCTAAAAAGTACCGGAAATGCCGGACCGTCAGGTACAGCACTAGAAGTTCTCGATCAAAAGCGCTGTATTTCAGTTCAGGTGCTGTAAGGTGCCTGCTGAAAAATGCCAAGGGTTGCCAACGGCCTTTGATCAGTTGTTCCAGTACTCTACCAACCGCGGTGTTGGATGCGTCCACTGTGAGGCCGGTTGGGACGTCTCTCCTAGGGTGTACAAGCATCATGGCGTCTGCCAGGTCGTCCTTGGCCTTAACGAAGGCAGCAGCAGCCTTGTTGTTCCAGGCGATGTCCTTGCCCTTACCAGCCATCAGCGAGAACAAAGGGCGCATGATACGGGCTGCTGCAGGGATGAACCAATGGTAAAAGTTGACCATCCCCAGGAATTCCTGTAGGCCTTTGACCGTGTTGGGGCAGGCAAAATGGCGGATAGCATCTACCTTGGTGGGTAGGGGTGTTGCTCCGTCGCTGGTGATTTTGTGGCCGAGGAAATCGATAGAGTCAAGTCCGAATTGGCACTTGGCCGGGTTGATTGTGAGGCCGAAATCACGGAGACGAGAATACAGTTGGCAGAGGTGGGAAAGGTGTTCTTGGCGGTCACGGCTGGCGATTAGTATGTCATCTAAGTAAATGAACACAAAGTCCAGGTGTCGGCTACTGCGTCCATCAGCCGCTGGAAAGTCTGTGCGGCGTTTTTAAGGCCGAACGGCATTCGAACGAACTTGAAGAGGCCGAATGGGGTGATAATCACAGTTTTGGGGATGTCATCCGGGTGGACCGGGATTTGGTGGTATCCCCAAACGAGGTCCACCTTGGAGAAGATGCGGACCCCATGTAGGTTCGCTGCGAAGTCCTGGATGTGAGGGATGGGGTAGCGGTCCGGGGTGGTGGCGTCATTCAGCCTGTGGTAGTCGCCGCAGGGCCTCCACCCGCCGGTGGCTTTGGGGACCATGTGCAGGGGGGAGGCCCAGGAGCTGTCTGACCTGCGAACGATCCCCAGCTCCTCCATGCAACGGAACTCTTCCTTTGCCAGGCAGAGCTTGTCTGGAGGTAGTTGTCGTGCTCGGGCATGAAGGAGTGGCCCTGTGGTAATGATGTGGTGTTGCACCCCGTGTTTGGGCATAGAATTTGTAAACTGAGGTGCCAAAACTGATGGGAATTCGGCTAGGAGCTTAGTGAACTCGTTGCCAGACAGGGAAATGGAGTCCAGGAGTGGGGCTGGTAGGCTGGCTTCTCCCAGGGGGTAGGTCTGGAAAGTTCTGGAGTGAACTAGCCGCTTCCCTCACAGGTCGACTAACAGGTTGTGGGCCCGAAGGAAATCGGCTCCTAGGAGTGGTCGGGCAACGGTGGCAAGGGTAAAGGTCCAGGTAAAACGGCTGCTGCCGAATTGTAATTGAAGTGTACGGGTACCAAAAGTCCGTATCGTTGTGCCGTTTGCGGCATTGAGTACAGGACCTTGTTGCCTGTTACGAGTGTCGTGGCTGGTCGGGGGCAAAATACTGACCTCTGCTCCAGTATCGATGAGGAAACACCGCCCAGACTGCTTGTCCCGATCGAATAGGAGGCTTTGTCATCGGCCAGCCGTTGTAGCCGTTAGTGGCGGCTGGCCCTGGCGTTTCCCTGAAACTTGCAGGGTGGGCAGCATCGACAGGCCTCCGCGCCCCACCTCTGATGGTAGAAACACAGCTGGTTGCCAGTGTCGTCATCTGTGTTTCTGGGGTGTGGTCACTTGGTTGCTGGGTCTGGTTTAGGCAGGCGTTGGGCTCGCGGCCTGGCAATTTGGCCGATGGATGAACCGCTCTCATGTTTGACCTTCCACAGGACATCTGCCCAGGCAGCTACCTCACGTGGGTTGCTGAAATCGGCGTTGGACAACAGCAGGTGAATGTCATCGGGTAGTTGTTCGAGGAAGGCCTGTTCAAACATTAGGCAGGGCTTGTGTCCCTTAGCCAATGCCAGCATCTCATTCATTAGGGCGGATGGGGATCTGTCCTGCAGGCTGTCGAGATGAAGCAGGCGGGCGGTGCGCTCGCGACGGGAGAGGCCGAAGGTCCGAATCAGAAGGTCTTTGAAAGCTGGGTACTTATCCTCCTCCGGAGGAGACTGGATGAAGTCTCCGACCTGGGCGGCTGTCTCCTGGTCCAGAGAGCTGACCACATGGTAGTACTTTGTGGAGTCGGAGGTGATCTGCCGAAGGTGGAATTGTGCTCCGGCCTGGTCAAACCAGACGCTGGGACGAAGCATCCAAAAGGTGGGCAGCTTGAGTGCCACTGCGTTGGCTGCTGTGTTGCCGTCCATTGTGCGGGTCCAAAATCTGTTTGGACCGTCAGGGTCACCAATGTAGCGGCTGCTACTGCGATGTGAAAACAAGACACTAGTCAATGGGTTTCAGAACAAGAACTGGTTTATTTTCCCGCCTTGCGCGGGCCTTTTAAGAGAGACTGTTCCCACCCACTTAAAACGGCAATGATTTATATGCTACATCATCAAACCTTACCCGCGCGCGGGTTCTCCCTTTCGCTCGGGGAAGACGAAGGCCCAACGCCATCTTGGGCCTCGCTGCTCCGACGACACGCAACCCAACCGCCGAGCCGATTCACTTGCTCGGACGGTGAGTCGCTACACTTTGCCTATTTTGTAAGATTATTAACAGCAGGAAATCACTGTCATGAGTAACCATTTGGTTAAATTCCATAGAATGGATTGCCTCATTGTTCCTAAGTCAGTACTGAAGATGGACTTTGGTCAGGAATAATGTATTATTATCTATACTGCAGACAGCTCCTTTTAAGAGATTGAACTCGTTTTGACAGGAATTATGTTCTTCATTAGATGTTGACCATGAGGGCTTCAAAGTGAATTATTTTAGCTAACATTTTCTCTTTTTATCAGGTTGGGAGTTTCACAGGCATTTGGATGGAGTGGTTAGAATTCTCTTAAAGGGGGGATGTGGATTTGTGGCTTTGCTTTTAACTCCCCATTATTGGTTAAAAGGATTAGTTTTCTTTCACCCATCACAAACTCAAATTACATTGTTTTTTTTTCCCTTTTTGTGAATGGGTCTTTAAGAGGGGAAAAAAATGCAAGTTTAAAGTTTTTTTTTGGCCCCTTCCATGACTTCGCAGTCAATGAAATGCTATGGATGTACGCACTACTGTAATGTAGGAAACCTGGCAGGCAATTTGTTCTCACCAAGCATGCAAAACAGCATTGAGATATTCAACTAAATGTTTGTTATTTGGTGACATTGGAGAAAGATGGATAGTGGGCAGGGCACCAGCAAATTTCATAGGATTGTTTACATGCATCAGACAGGGCAATTGGCTTGCATTTAATGTTTCCTCCAAAAGCTAGCACCTTGGACAGTGCAGCTCTCAGTACTGCTTTAGGGTGTCAGCCTTGATTTTGTATTTAGCTCTCTGAAGTAGAACTTGAACTGTAACATCTAGTTCAAAGGCAAGAGTGCAATCACTGAGTTCAATCTGATGTTCAATATCTGTTTTTCTTGATCTTTGTATTAACGGATTTTTTTTATTTAACATTAGTTTTTACAATCCTAATATTTTTATGCCGAGCTAATTCACACCGGAAATCCCTATTTTTGTACTTTTTTTTACAGTTCCATATGATTTCTTAATTTATTTACATGAATTTTAAATCTTAAGCCTGTTTTCTGAGGTTGCTGAGTGTGTGTGGTTCTTTTGTCCAGGTGAAGTGCACAGCTTGCTGAAAGTTTTGGTCCTTTTTGGCTTTGATGATCTGGCTTCAGAGCTGCAAAAAGTTCTTGAAGGCATCCTACAGCTAATGGAAAAGTCAATTGCTGATATCTGGCAGTCTGATGTGAAGAGATCAACTCCCTGTCCAGTAAGTGAAGCGATAATGTTATCAGTAAATGATGCAAGTGGATTTTTATTTCTCATTTGATGTACTTGACCTGGAATAACCTCTGCTATTTACCATCTCAGATAAAATATCATTTTATATACCAGAGGTCACCCACTCTTCATAAGCAAATAACCTGCCGTGACGACTTGCACTAAGATCAGGTCGTTTCCTGCATGCTTTGTAAAAGCAGTAAAGGGAAATGGACATCTGGTCTACAGACTGGGAATTCATGTCTACTTCTTTCAGGCCAGCAAACATTTTCAGTCATTTTTAATTAAACGTGATCAACGTCATTCTGCATTTTCAGTTCATTATATCTTCGAGCCTGCAGGTTTATCCTAATGAACAGCGACGGGATAACAAAACTGCCTCTGGTTGATCTGCCTGTCCCACACAAAAGTTTTCAGATAATAATGCTTCAGATTATTTTCATTTTAACACATGCTACATCTCCTGAAACCCTGGGAGAGGCAAATGGGTGTTAAAAGCACAGAGACTGCAGATGCTGGGACCTGGAGCAAAAAATAAACTGCTAGAGGAACTCAGCAGGTCAAGCAGCACGTGTGAAGGCAAAGAACTAGTTGACGTTTTGGGTTGAGACCCTGCATCAGACATGAAACATCGACTATCGTTTTGCCTCCACAGATGCTGTCTGACCCACTGAGTTCCTCCAGTAGTTTTTTATTTGAAAAGCATGGTCCAATTTTGGGGAAATAGTATTTGGGAAATTCCTCAGCAGACCCCTTGCATGATCAAAATTAATCCGGGACATTGCTGTTTGCATGGCTTACACCAAGGTTTGGGGGTAAAGCACAGGCTCTAATATATGGCAGTGCTGTTGCTAAAATTAAGCAACTGAATAACATACAAGGGCTTTGCTGATATTCTTCAGTGCAACGTTATTGTAAAACACATTGGTTTTGCTGTAGTCAGGCACTGTGTGTCTAGCAGATTACCAGGTAGGAAATGTGGTCAAGTGCAAGAATCAGTTATCTGCAGCACTAAATTTCCTTGTTATCTCGAGAAAGATGATACATATCTAAAAAGTTTGCAATGAATTGATAAGAATGCCAAACCTAGTACAGAAGCCTGAAGGCAGAGGAAGTTGTGCTGGTAAAACTGAAGTACTGAATTAATGTCACAAACGTCTTTTAAGAAAGAGAGGAGGCTATTTATCCCCTTAAGCCTGTTCCAGCATTCATTCAGATCATGGGGGATCTGTGTATCAACCCCTTGGTTCTCTAACTCTTCAGACTTAAAACTAATCTCTCAGTCTTGGGTTTGAAATTTTCAATTGACCCCAGCCTCGCAGCTTGTTGGGGAAGGGTTCAAGATTTCCTCTAGCCCTCTATGTGAAAAAGTGCTTCTGCATCACTCCTGAGAATATAGCTCTAATTTTAATGCCGCCTCCTTCTGGTGTTGTCACCAGGAGTGACACCTTCAATCAAGACTCAATGAAGACTGACATTTTCAATCAACTGAAACACTTAAATTAGATCATCTCCCCAACCCAACTTCTAATTCAAGGGAAGTTTTTGAGTTTAACTCCTTATATTTGGGAAGATTAATGTCTGTTGCTGGTTCTCGCATTTTGACAAATGCTGGATAAACAATAAATCTCACTAAGCCATAGGTTGCACCAGGCTAGCCAGAACTGAATACATTTTTAAGTCAAGGATTCCTTTCATGCTGGGAGGGGGAAATTAGTTGCAGAATTTTCAAAATCTTTCAGGATCTGTATGTCAGTTGCAAGGCCAGCAGTCATTGCCCATCCCTGTTGCTCTTGAGAAGATGGTGATGAGCCATCAGCTTGAACTGCTGCAGTCCTTCCACTGCACTGAAAATCAAAAAAAGGCTGCAGATGATGCAAATCTAAAATAAAAACAAAAAATACTGGAAGTAGTCAGCATCTGTTGGAAAGAGAAAAAGAGTTAACATTTCCAGTCCATGACCCTTTCACAGCCTGCCTGACCCGTTGTGTGTTTCCAGCATTTCTGCTTTTCTTTCAGATGGAGTTCAATCCAGAGAAGTGTGAAGTGATACACTTTGGAAGTTCGAACTTGAACGCAGAGTACAAGGTTAATGGCAGGATTCTTAGCAGTGTGGAGGAACAGAAAGATCTTTGGGTCCAAGTGCATAGATTCCTCAAAGTTGTCACACAAGTTGATAGGGTGATTAAGAAGGCGTGTGGTGTGCTGGCCTTCATTAGCTGGGGGATTGAGTTCAAGAGCCGAGAGGTAACGTTGCAGCTCTATAAGACTCTGGTTAGACCACACTTGGAGTATTGTATTCAGTTCTGGTCGCCACATTATAGGAAGGATGTGGAAGCTTTAGAGATGGTGCAGAGGAGATTTACCAGGATGCTGCTTGGATTAGAGAACATGTCTTATGAGAAGAGGTTGAGTAAGTTAGAGCTATTCTCTTCGGAGTGACAGAGTATGGGAGGTGACTTGATAGAGGTATATAAGATTATGAGAGGCATAGACAGAGTGGACAGCCAGCACCTTTTCCCCAGGGCAGTAATGGCCAGTACCAGAGGACATCTATTTAAGGTGCGTGGAGGAAAGTTCAGGGGAGATGTCAGAGGTTTTTTTTACACAGAGTGGTGGGTGCCCAGAATGCACTGTCAGGGGTGGTGGTAGGGGCCAATACGATGGGGTCACTTAAGAGACACTTGGATAGGCATGTGGATGAAAAAAAGTAGAGGGTTATGGGAGGTGAAGGAGAGAGGGAGATAGATTGAATGTGGATCTGGTTTATATAGGTCAGCATAACATTGTTGGCCAAACGGCCTGTATTGTGCTGTACTGTTCTATGTTCTTTCATGGTATGGTTAGGTAAGGGGTATCCAGAATTTGGACCTGGCTATGATGAAGGGATATCAGTAGATTTCCAAGTCAGGAGGATGTGTGACTTGGAGGGAACCTGCAGTTATGCCAGTTCAAGAAAAATCCCTTGTGATGCTCTTTGATCCAGATTGTGCACTCAAGGGATTGTTCCCACTTAGTGCTGGAGAATTCCTCCAACGAGGATTGAAAAGGATAGAAAGATCCTCAAATTTCACAGGTTGATCCAAGGGTAGCAATTATGAGCCAAATGAATGGCAGAATGGAGTTAGGCAGTTGACTAGGCTGCTGCTGTTCCTATGAAAGCAAGCTTGTCTAAAGTGAAGAGAGAAAAATAATGTATTTATCAAACTTTTTTTATTTCCTTTTATTTAGATGTAGTGTTTTGTATATTTGGTATATTGGAAGGCCAAATTTGGGTAAGTATTAATGTTTGCCACTTGTATCAAATGTTTTTTGCTTGTTTTAGGTTCTTGGACCAGATTCTACTGCAAATAGTATTACCGCCTCCCTCCAATGGCCACGTGGAATGACAGCTCACCAAGGTCAGTTGTGCAAAGGTGGTTAGAGCAAAGCCTGGAGTTAAGGTTCCATATTCAGCTATTCACAGATGAGCAGCGTAACCTTTAAAGCAGCAGTGACGTTTACTTAAGTTCAGGTCGCCCACGCTTTGAGATTATTTTACTGTAAGAAAAAAATGACAGATATGGGACATCTCAAACCACTACAATGGATAAAGTAGTTTTTAAGTATAGTCACGGTTGCTAATTTCATGAAAACCAGGCTCCACAATGAGATAACAACTAGATAATCAACTTTTGGTATTTGATGGATAAGTAGTGACCAGGATAAGGAAGAGAACTCCCCAGCTCTCTTTGCCATTGTATCTGTTAACATCCACCCGAGAGAAATGATGTGGCTTGGATTTAACATTCAAAAGATGGCACCTCCAAATGTACAACACTCACTCAGTCCTACTGTGGGAGAGTCTGGCTAGATTTTTGAAATCCAGTGGAAAATATTTGGAAGGCAGATGATGAAGATAACACAACTAGGAAATAATAAAGAAACCGAAGTGCAACATATATCTAAATTTCAGAGCATTTAGGAAGTGGTTTTATCTAAATGTCAATAAAAAATATTCTGTCTTGCGGGAGAGGAAGCGCTTATTATTATTGAAGCACTGGGTGCTGACTAGAGTGAAGGAGCTGGCTGGCAGAGCTGGTGAACCTGACCACATGAAAGAACTAAATGAATGCAGAGTGTTAAAACTGTATAATCATTGATAGTTAAAGGCGGCTGCTTTTCTGCTATTAATTTGACTATGCAGCATAGGTTAGTGGAATTAATCAGTGGAGCTTATGTTGCATTGCCAAATTAACAGCAGAAACCTATACCATCCATCAGTTTATGAAAATAATGGGAAACAATGAATAGGGCCACGCTTTACTAAGAGTTATTACAACTGATAGAAGCAGGTTTAAAAACTAAAAATTGTCCAATTTATTGGTGAGGACAGGTGAGATATAGTGGTGAATCAGAATACAAAAATGGTTGTGTTGGTAGCAAATTTATATGTATATGATTCATTCATGGTATTTGGAACTTGGCTGACAAAATCAGCATTTATTATCTATGCTTAACGATCCTGACAAATTGAGGATGAGCCACTTTCTTAACAACTAACACATGTGATAGGCTCCTTCTCAAGGCAATGAAAGTCAACTCCAGTGAATCGGGAGTCACCTTCAGGCCATCCTGGGCAGATTTCCTTCCCTAAAAGATATTGAGGAACCTGTTGAGTAAGTCCAGGTCATCCTTATTGATACTAGTTTGTTGTTTCAGATTTATTTATTTAATTACTTGTACTTCAATTCTTTGGATGCCGTGATGAGATTGAAACCTTTGCCTCTGGATTATTAGTGGAGTAATATAACCACCATACCCTGAATTCAGATCAATTGGTATTGTCTGATCGCATGTATTTCATTTTTCAGATGAAGAAGTCTTTGTCCCACCTAAACTCACTAAGAATGTGAAGTGGAAGCTGAATATTCTATGAATCAATTCCAGTCAGACACATCACCATCTTTGGACTATCTGTTACTATCTGTGTATAATGCAGTCAGCATGAGGCAATGTGAATGCAAAGCTGACTCGTGAAAATGATTAGCAGTGATGGATGCACAAACAGGAATGTGGACGCTTTCTCCAGTTACAAAATGTGACTGATCGTATGACCACGTCTTTATTACAATCATAAAACTTGTACTCAGAAGGCAAGAAGTTATAAACCATCACTTGAAAATCTTGGTTAACACCTATTATTTCCTTGTAAAAATCTGAATTTTATATTCTTTTACAAATGTTTCCATGTTTCCACAGTGATTTTGAAAGCAAACAAAATGGGTAAAGAAAGCCATTTGTCATGGAAGGTGGTGTGAGATAAACACTTGGGCAGCAGGAACATAAAATACATCCCCAAATTAGGGCAGAATCTGCAAATGTTAGATGTTTTCTGTAACAGGAAAACCATCACTGACAAAAGTAAAATAACAGGGAGGTTTCAGTGTATTGCTGTGAGATCTGAATTTAGATCAAGATCTCTTGCTAACTGAAAAATGTTGTAAATGATTTTATTTATAGGCACTTTGGAAAATTGCTTTAAGACTGCATCAGAAATTCAGATGTCAGTCATTCAGTCTGTATGATTGTCAATTTATATGTTATTCTGTTTGTAGAGGTTTGTATGATGCTTGTTTGGTTGCAAGAGTTTGAGTAAGCAAAGTGCTTGCACAATAAATTGCAAAGACATTGGTGATGAGATCTATAGCCTACTGGTGCTTTAACCAAATGTGGGTAAGAGGTTCATCATTTTGCATCAAAATGTTCACTTCTCAATTCCCCAAACCCTTTCCACCATCTCAAGGCACATCAGGAGTGTGTCACAGTACTTTGCACTTGGCTGGATCAGTGCAGGCCCACCAGAGCTCAAGAAGTTCAACAACATCTCAGACAAAATGGACACCCCATACACCACCTTGACTGTTTATCAGTAGCACACCATAACTGCACTGTGTATCATGGACAAAGTACACTGAAGCAACTCATCAAAGCTTCAGCAAACTGAAATGTTAACTCTGATTCTGTCCACTGATGCTGAATACTCTTTGGAGTATTTCCAGCATTTGCAGTATCACCATTATTATGTGGTGTTTTCAGTAGTTCATTCCACCTGCTACTTCTGCATTAATAGGTTTGACATGCCTTTTGGTTAGGTATGCACGGGGAGGCCACACTGAAATGTGTGCTCTCCAACTTATAAAACTGGAACCAGCTATCATAAGGAAAATCCTTAAGATAAATTTTATAAGTACTTAAAAAATAAGGGTCATGTGAGATTGCAGAATGTTCCTTTGATACCTTGCAAAAGAACAGTGCAAAATTTATCCATGTTTTAAAAGTTTAATGCCTTTTTGCAAGGTTGTAAATCAGTGGTATTATGATTAGTTGAGGATATTGCATGGGGCATAATGAAGCCCTTCACAGACAGTTAGAAACCTACAAGTTCATTAACACCAAACTCTCTCTGATGTGCTTAGCATTCAGTACATAGCATGTATATTTACTCAAATCTTTTACTGCTTGTCTTTTTTTAGAGCTTTATTCATTAATACATACACATGATTCCAACTGATGTTGTAGCAGATGCTCTTTCCAGATTCACTAAGTAGTGTAAAACCCCACTGAAAAGGTCAACCTTGAGAGTCTAACCTAGTATTCTGAACTGTGGCAGGGTAATCAGCTTACAATGTACCTTCATAGCTCCAGAATTACCCAAGTCCCCTTCACCATTTCTATTAATCCATTTATTTTTTTCATGATTACTCTATAATAGCAGTGCACTGTGTGAAGGTCTTCCTGGCATCTGTCCTAAATTTGCCCTTTTATTAATTTAGTCATGTGACCTTAAGTCCTACTTTGCTTCATTTAATTTTTCCACTATTCTGTTCAAAGGGCCTTTATTCTCCAATATCTGAATCCCATTGTCTTTCAAAGCTTCACACACTCCAGCATTATTTATTAAGTGGTGGTTATTTGTTCATCCCCATCAAATTTTTCAATGTATTCCTCGGTTGCAATCCTTTGACCTGTTAAAAAGGAAAGCTTACTTTAGTTAGCTGTTTGCATGTTCTACGTAAAGATAAAGGTGGAAGCAGTGGGCCTTTACATTGAGGTGGAAGCTCTGTGCTCAGTCCACCCGCTGTTAATATTTTAATCACTGCTGTTAGCACATTTACACTTGCCTGTACAGTACCACAATATTCCTGACCAGCCCTGCATCTTGCTTCCTCTGTAAAGTTCAGGTAATCCAAAAATTTGATGCCTGTATTGTGTTCCAGACCACATCTGACTCGCCCATTGCTCCTGTCCTCACCATATTCACTCCTGCTCTATCTTCACCTCCAATTTAAAATTCTCGTTCTTGTTCTTTGGTGCATTATAATCTCATTTCTCCCTATCAAATAATTTCTAACCCTACAACCACCAAAATTTGTTCATCTGGCTGTTTCATTCAGTATTCCTGTATGTTAGCCCCATCATTGACAGCCATATCTTTCCAGACTTCCTACTCTGGAACCTACTTCCTTCCCTCATTTAAAAATCACCTTGAAACTCTCAGCTATGATCCCCACCTAATAATTCTTTCCATTTTTATGGGAAGCATCTTAGGACGTATTTCTAAGTGAATGGCACTCGCTAAAGACAGGTTCCTAGTTTTATAAACTGCTTTGAAAACGGAGTTACTAATTTATTGTTAGTTTTAGAAAAAAAACTTATCAGACCTATTCCTCCTTTGCTACCACCTATACCAAATAGAAATAGTCACCTTATGAGAATGGAAGAACTTGAAGCAGTAGTAGGCCACGCAACCTCTTTGAGACAGCTCCACCATTCAATAAGATTATGAGTGAACACTACAGTAATTCTGCATTTCTATCAAACCCCATATCCTTCCATTATCTGTGTCCAAAAGTCTATTAATTTTAGCCTTAAATATATAGTAATTGACTGAGCATCCACAGACCTTGATAGAGAATTCCAAAGATTCACAACAATTTGCATAAAGAAATTCCCAGCCATCTCAGTCTTAAATATTTGATCCCTAATAATGAAACTTTTCCTGATCTGTAATTCCAGGCTGAGAGGAAGCAACCTCTCAGCATCTATCAAGTCGTCTTAAGACCAGTTTATGCCCAATGAGATCATCTGTAGGTTATTCTCATAATTTTCTACATAGGACAACACATTCTTCCTAGTGAAGCTTTGGTAAATCTTCTCTAAAGCAAGTATAAGTTGGGTAAGGAAATTAAAACTGCTCACAAAACACCTGATAGGGCCTTCCAACACCCTGACTTCCTTACTCTTGTATGAACATCCCTTTGCAATGAATACTAGGACCCAAGTTAGATCAAATCATAAACACTCCCTCTGACACAACACATTGAACTGTTGATATTCCTCTAATCAATCATCCATGACCAATTTTATGATGTGAAGATAAAACCAATGCCATTATAATATTTAATAATTGTCAATGGCATATTAATAACTGTATAGACTATTATTGCAAATTGAAACAGGAAAGAAGAGAAAGATTTATGAAGCCTTACAGAAATGGTTTACACTTCAGTGCGGTGTATGCCTTGTAGTAAGATTGAGGAGCTGGGGAAAGCAATTGTTAGGGCACAGAGCAATCTGTCCTATTCTCCATTTCTCTCCTGTGGCCCTACAATTTCTTGTTATTAAAATAATTACCCAATTCCTTTTTGAGAGCTACATTAGTGTCTGTTTCTACCACACTTTGTTTACTGAACACCAGTTTATCTTTCCAACCCTGACGTTGAAATTGCCCACTTTGTCCTCTTCTGGGATGCAGATGAGCAATGTTTTCCAGGATGTAGACGTCCTGACTGCATCTGTTGAAAGCCAATAACCATGTGAACCTGATGGCCCATAGCACACAAACACTCTCTCGCTCTCACACACACTCAGAGGGGTGGGCTCAGGTTCCAATATCCTTGCCTACTGCCTCTTCCACTTTCCTTTTGACCCTTCTCATCCTCAATACTACCCATCCCTGAATCTCTTCATCTTCAACCCCACTCCCCAATCCTGACTACCTCTTTTACTCTTGCACTATACTACCATGTCCCCTCCTCCTTTCCCCGTACCAGGCAACTCTTCCCTCTCTCCCCTGGTGATCTGCAGTCCCACCCATCTGCTTCTTATCTCACCTAACCTAACCCCATCTAATACTTCCCTGTCTCCTCCAGCCCTAAGAACAGCCCCTGTGCAATCTCACTGACAAAATGCTTGGAGCACAGTCTGATCATAACCAATATCCTTTGCCAAAGAGACAATCATGAGACCTCATGACAACACTCAGAATCCAGGCATTGGCATCTGTTATATTAACTGAGCAAGAGCTTGCAAAAGAGTCTGCATCATCCATGCCACGACAGGTGCTAACAACTCCTGGACAAACCATTGCCAATTCACTATTATATCCATTCACCAGTCTTCTAAACAATGGAAGCAACAAAGTCAAAGGTGAGTTTATTGTCATATGCACAAGTACATGTATGCACAGGTACAATGGAAAACTTGGTTGCAGCAGCATCACAGGTACATAGCATTAGAGACACACATTCACAAGAGAAAACAAATTAAACATATGCAAAATTATATGAAAGAACACAATTAGAACAAATAAAAACGAAGTCCATTGAAGTGCAAAGTGGTCAAAGTGTTACTATACTGAGGTAGTGATTAGGGTTCTACAGGTTGGTTCAAGAACCAAATGAAGTAGCTGTTCTTGAACCTGGTGGTGTGGGACTTCAGGCTTCTGTACCTCCTGCCCAACGGTAGCTGTGACAAGATGGCATGGTCCAGATGGTCGCGATCTTTGATGATAGATGTTGCCTTCTTGAGGCAGCGCCTTATGTAGATACTTTTGATGGTGGGGAGGGATGTGCCTGTGATGTATTGGGCAGAAATGCTGCTCCAAGAAAATCAGTGTTGAAGGTTTCAAGGAACCCATGTGATCACTCTTCTCAGACAGTGCTTTGCAACCATCCTGAAGACCCCCAAGCAACAAGAACCATAGAGTGTTCACAGTATAAATAACATCAGTAAATTAAACTGTTAACTTCTCTAGCAGAAAACACCATGAATGGTTTGATGAGAATGACCAGGAGAACCAAGAGATACTTAAAACTACAAACACAAGGCATTCCTAGATTTTAAGCTCCACAACGACTCAAGGAAAAAGAAACAGCTCTGCTGGTAATCGAAGGCAACCATTTGACAGAAAACTGATGACCTAAAGAATAGATGATGGGAGGAAGGAATGCAAGAGATCCAGCAACTTGCTGACAACCATGACGTGCATGGGTTCCTCAGCATTTTCAAGGCCATCTACACCCAGCCTCCCACCCCATTGAAAGCCAAGAACAGAGGTCAATTTATCAAGGGCAGAGAGGCAGTCAGTACACACCGGGAGGAACAGTTGGAAGATCTCGATCCTAACTATGTACTTGACTTGAGTGCCGTTGACTCCATGCCACAGCAATCCATCCTTGCCACCACCCTAAGCAACAAGAAGTCAAAAAGGCCACAAGCCAACTGGAATGTTCAAGGTAGACCAACATGCAGGTGTAACAGGTAACTAAGAGTGCAAATGATCTTTATTATGAGAGGTTTAGAGTACAGGAGGAACGTCTTACTGCAATTATATAAGGTCTTGGTCAGACTATGCCTGGAGTATTGTGTACAGTTTTTGTCTCAAGTTCAAGTTTATTGTCATGGGCCTACATACCCAATAATGCCATGAAAATTAGCTTTTTGCAGCAGCAGCGCAGTACCTTACAAGCATAAATTAACATAAACTTAAATTAATAGTTTACCAACGTATATACTCTTTGCCTAAAAAGGTTATACTTGCCATGGAGGAAGTGCAGTGGACATTCACCAGACTGATTACAGGGATTGTGAGTTTGTTGGAGGAGAGACTGAATAGATTAGGTTTGTATTCTCTAAAGTTTAGAAGAACAGGAGATTTGAAATTTACAAAATTCTTACAGGGCTGGACAGGCTGGATACAAGGAGGATGTAAATGAGAACTGTCCCGGAGCCTGAAGCTAGAGGTCACAGTCTCAAAATAATGGGTAGGTTTTTTAGAGCTGAGATGTTTTTTTCACTCGGTAGGTGGTGAATCTTTGAAATTCCCTGTGCCAGAGGGTTATGGAAACTCAGTCAATGAGTTCATTCACAACAAATATCAATAGATTCTGGACATTAACGGGATCAAGGGGTAAGGCAGGAAAATGGCACTGAGATCAACTATGAACAATCATCATATCGAATGGTAGGGTAGGCTTGAGGGGCCGGGCGCCCTACTCTCCTGCTGCTATTTTCTTGTGTGTTTGTTCTTATAAACTTTAAGGGTGGCATAGGTTTGAAGGACAAATTGTCTTGTCCCACTTCTCTTTTTGTTCCTATGCCATAGGTGTTACTGGGCTCTTGCCGTGTATTCTGACAGACTGTTCCTCCTGCCCAAAGAGCCGAGACTTTGGGATAGAAAGGCGTCAACATGACTCCCGTGTAATAAAAAAGCAACAAACAATCTGCTGGACGGGGTTCTGATGCAGGGTTTCGACCCGAAACGTCGACAATTTTTTTCCCTCCACAGATGTTGCTCGACCGGCTGAGTTCTTCCAGCAGATTGTTTGTTGCGCCTGCAGTCTCTTGTGTCTCCGGTGTAATAAATGCGTCTTGACCCACTGGCAAGAAACGGACAAAACAAATACTGAGAAATGCTTTATTATGTCAAAACACGTTAAGGCAAGTAGTGTTGAGATTCGGTAGAAACCATAAATTAAATTAGACGATGTGCATACAGGCCAAGTATTAAACTATGCTTCCAAAAGTTCCAGCAAAATAGGTTCAGAAGCACTTGCGGTAAATGACGAATGGACCTCTCTCATCATAATCTCTCTTGCGCACCCAGAGTTGCTGGAAGGACTTGAGGGAGGCCATAATGGAGCCTCCAAGCCAGACCGAGTACTTCCTCTCAGGGATGCAGTGCACGGTGGGGTTCATGCCCCTCTCCATCTTGTTCATCTCCTTCTGCAGGCGGTCGGAGAAGCCCTCGAACATCGTGGAGCCGCCGCACAGGAGGATGTTGCTGTACATGTCGCACTTGAGGTTGCTATCGCACATGTCCAGGCTGTGCAGGGCCAGGGAGTGGATGCCGGGCTCCTTGGAGCCCATGAGGGAGGGGTTGAAGAGGGCCTCGGGGCAGCGGAACCTCTCCTTGCCGATGGTAATGACGTGACCGTCGGGGAGCTCGTACTCCACCAGGTACTCGTTGACGTCCAGGTTGAGGTCCTGCTCGAAGTTGACGGCGGCGTAGCAGCATTTCTTCTTGATGTCCTCCACGATGTGCAGCCCCTTCTCGGTGAACCTGTTGCCCGCCTCGTTGAGCAGCTTGAGCAGGTAGTCGTTGAGGTCGGCGCCGCCATAGTCGGCCCTGCCCGTCACATGGGGCATGTTGTAGCCTTCGTGGACGGGCACGACGTGTGTGACTCCGTGGCCGCACTCCACCACCAGGCCGGTGGTGCGGCCGTACGAGTAGAGGGAGAGGATGGACTGGTAGGCGATGTGCATGGCCGGGATGCTGAAGGTCTCGAAGAGGATCTCGGCCATCTTCTCCCTGTTGGTGGCCGGGCTGAGGGGAGGGTCGGCCACCATCACGGCGTGCTCCTCGGGCTGGATCCTCATGGCCTTGTGGAAGATGTGAGCCCAAATGGCCTCCACCCCGTCCCAGTCCACCACGATGCCGTGCCTCAGGGGGTTGACCAGCTTCAGCTTGGGCTCCGACTTGGCCAGCTCGTCGCCCACGAAGTTCTCCTGGCGGTTGTCGCCCGTCTTGGCGCTCATCTGCACCGGTCTGCCCACCGCCGAGGAGAGCACCACCGAGGGCCGGGGATGCCCGGCGTAGCCGGCCTTGCAGTAACCCGTGCCCAGGTCAATCATCACCGACCTGATCTCCTTCAGCGCCCTTCCTGGCTTCACTTCCATCGACTTGACGCTCTGGGACAGCCTGGAGGCGGATTTCTGGGCTCCGGGGGGAGGCGACGGGGTGCCCGCCTTCCTGGGCGTGTGCACTGCTGGTTTGGTCACCATCCTCTCCTTTACTGAAACCCCACTCTTGTATCTCGGACGTACTGCAGTCTCCAAACGGCGAGACACCAATGTGCTTCCCTTGGGTTCACCTCAACCCTTTTGTAGGGCTTAACCGTGTCTCCAGGGAGACCGGACACAGGCCATTACCGGGTCATCTCACCCTCATACCTAGCTCTTTCAGTGACGACTCAATGTCCGATGACGCCCGTGATCCCCCTCACTACAAATTTGCCCTCCTTGCACCTCTGCTCAAATCCAGACTTCTGCAGGATTGAAAAGTGGTGTGGAGTTAAATGCATGAAGCAACTGAATTTCCGTCTGATTCCTATCTTTAGATTCCCTCCTTGGCCCTTCAGCTTTGTCTGTAAAATACTCCTTTCCCCGATTACTACTTGCACCAGAAAAAGACAGTGAATTATCTAATAACTTTAATATGTCATATGCAATGTCAGAGGAGGGAGTCAGTATTGCAATTATAAATTTTATTAACTATTGTACCTATTTTGTATGGCACCGGTTGTGAAGAAGTGTAGGGCTCTATAGCCATACTCATCTTGGAAAGCAGAGCTGTGTGCAAGGACAAGCCATTTGCAAATCGAGTTTATGGAGTATACCGTGAGGTACAGGTACAATGAAAAACTTGCAGCAGCATCACAGGCACGTAGGTCAGACAACACACAGAATATTATAAATTATACATAATTTTTAGAAGACAGTGAAGAGGGAAAAAAAACTGCAAAAACAAGACCTTAGTGCAAAAATTCACAATCAGAGACAAGTCCATGGTAGTGCAAGAGGTGGTCTGTAGTGTTCAATTGCTGAAGTGGGGTTAGGATCACCGTAAACGTGATAAGCTTAGACATGCTAGTTTCTTGTCAGTAGCAATGAAGATAATCCTGATCTGGATAAAGCAGTGAGCTGGGCCAATGTGGCATGTCCCAAACTGACTCCAACCAAAAGGTTCTGTCAGAGTGTAAACCCAATTCAACCTGTACCCAATACATGTAGTCGTGTCTTGTTGAGCAGAGGTTAGGTGGTAAGACCCTGCCCGCAATAGTGTGGCATGTGGCAGTGAAGGGGGTTGCTGTTCTTTGTGCCTCATGTACCTCATTGGTACAGATATCCAGTTAGTTCCTTTCTCCTGCTCATTTCCCTACAATTGTTGACTTCATATTCATTCAGTGGAACGTTACTATTGAATCTCCTAGATGCCATTATTTCCTATTGGGAAAAAAGCCAATTCACTCAAGCCCTGACGCGGGATCTCGACCCGAAACGTGGACCATCCCTTTGCCTCCACAGATGCTGCCTGACCCGCTGAGCTCCAGATTCCAGCATCTGCAGTCTCTCCAGTCCACCTCTGAGGGTGGTGGAGGGAGAGGAGGTTCACTGACCACGCTCGCCCATAGGTCCTGGAGCGGCTCCGGTTCAGTGATGCGCGCTCAGCCGGTTTCTCGGCCCATCGCCCGCCGCCTGCGGCTGTTCCCGCGCAGTGATGTTATTGCGCAGGCGCTGATTCCCAAGCCGGACTGTTCTGACATCATTGTATCTGCGACCGTACTTCTCAAGATGGCAGCTGGTTGCCTGGCGACAGCGCGATGTGCAGTGAGTTGATGCATGTCACGAGAAGTTATATGTGTTTTCTACCCTTTGTTAGCGAGAGAAATTTTTGTAAGCGAAGAATTACATTAAATAAAACCCTTCGCTATAGTTAAGATTCGTTCAGGGAATGCATTTTACCTGATAATTAAGTCAGCAGTGGTTTGGTGGAGGGATGAGCCGGGGTGGAGACAAGTCACGACAAAAGGGTGGGGTGAGAAGTTGAACTGCAGACCAAACGGGCCGGTGAGAGAGTGCAGTTCCAGGCTGCAGCAACTCGGCGGGACGAGCAGCATTTTGGAGGGGTGGGGGAAGGCTGTCGACGTTTCGAGTCCTGATGCAGGGTTGACCCGAAACGTCGACAGTTCCCCTTCCCTCAACACAGATGCTGCTCGACCCGCTGAGTTCCTCCAGCAGATCGTTGCTCCAGATTCCAGCATCGGCAATCTCTTGTGTCTTCTGTGTTGCCAAGTAGCTGGCCAGGTGTAAGGGTGTGGAGAGTGTGGTTGTATGTCCTCCACAAATAAAGGGGGTAGGATTTTCTCTCGCATATGCTTTTATTTCTAAAATATTATCACAAAAAATAGAAAGTGTTATTGAAATAGTTTATATTGTACTGTTGAGCTTCCTGGTTGGCAGCAAATCCACAGTTACAGAATGAATTTTCCTTACACTGTGACGCAGTTTAGCATTGTTTATTTAGATTGATTGACTCAACTTCTCAGCGATCTGTGTATGTGTAATCATCTCTTTGGACTCTATAAGTTTATATTGTGAATTGATACCTTTTAGTGCGGTGCCACTTAGCAACCAGCTCCTAAAATGAGATCAACAAACAACCTACTAGAGGAACTCAGCAGGTCGAGCGGCATCTGTAGCGGGGAAGGAATAGTCAGCGTTTCGGTCGAAACCCTGCATTAGGACATCAGTTCCTCCACCAGATTGTTGCTGCGGATTCCAGCACTGGCAGTCTCTTGTGTTTCCAGCTCTTTAAATCAGTTGTCCTGTTTACCAGGCATGGATATCTTGTAGACCATTGGATAAATCAAATCTCATTGTGTAAAAACAGAGTATTTGACCTTCAAATTATTTCTCTCTTCATAGCTGGAATTCTGCTGAAATTGACACAGATTTTATGGAATGTTGCACTTAATTTGATTGTTTAGCATTGGGAAAAGCTATTCTCTCTTTTATTTCTGAATCTGTGAATAAGGATACTGTAGGAGAAATTGGATTTCCAATACATTGTGCAAAGATCAGTGCCAGGGCACCACAGGTGAATAGTTAACCCTTCCTCTGCAATAATGCAGCAACAAATGTTGGACGATGGTATCAGATCCAGTGGCCTTTCAGCATTTTGCCCTGTTGGTTGAGTTAAGGCATGATCTGATTGCCATTTGATTATACAACAGTGGAGGACAATCAGCCGAAACTGTTCCTGACGCTTCAGACCAGGAGTCAATATGTTCCACGTAGGAATAGGAAAACTGGACACAATCCCAGCAAACTGTGAGGGAGAAAACAACACTCACAAAAATAAATAATTCAATTGCTCACAATCACAGGAAGTCCCAAGCGCTCTTACAGTCATTGACGTGCACTATCATTGAGTAGGAAACATGGCAACCAATGTTTGCAAAGTTCACCAAGGTTTCAAAATCTGCAGTGTGGTAAGTGATCAATGATTGTTCAGCATATTAAGAATAACTCCCTAGATGTTTTCCAAAATATTGTCAAGGGATATCTTATGTCTACCCGAGAGAAGAAACCAGATCTTGGTTTAACATCTCATTCAAAAGATGGTACCCCTGGCAGTGTACTGCTCCCTTAGTACTGCATTGTGGTGTTAGCCGAGACTTTTTGTTCTCAAGTCTTTTGTGGGACTTGAACACATGATTTTCTGGCACAGAGGTCAAATGCAACTCAGTGAGGATTAGCTGACATTATAATAGGAGCACTAAACTGAAATTGGTCAGATTAAAGAGAGCAACAATAATTTACATTTAAGTAAACATCTTTAACAAGAAAACTGCCCTAAATCATTTCACAGAGGCATTATCAAACAAAATTTGGACCCAAACCTCATAAATTGATAGGGGACTTGATGAAAAGCTTTCTCAAAGATATAGGCTTTAAGGAGAGTCTTTAAAGACGCAGAGAGGTTTCAGGAGGGGATTCCTGAACTTTAGGCAAGACAACTAAAGGTATAGCCCTGAATGGTTGGGTGATGGAAATTGGGGATAGGTCAGGTTAGAATTTGGGGAAGTGTGGAGATTTCAGAGAGATATTGGGATGGATGAGATTACCCATCTAGGATCGGGGAAGGAGCCAAGGCCCTTCTGCATGCTGCAACATCAGACATCTGGGGAAATCTACGATCCTTTTCTACTTTTAACAACATTTAAAGCAAACCATAATAAGACACTAACAAAAGATTACCAAAGAAAAGCAGTCCAAATTATAAAAATATTTGAATTAATATCAATGAGCACTGACAGGAGAGCACCGCTCGCACTGGCTCTGTACCGTTCAGAACACCATCCAAGCCAGACAGACCAAAGCTATTTCTAGCCTAAGGTAAACTGACCTGCAAAGTTGGTAGTCTCACCACCTTCAATGATGGGATTCCATGTGAGGTGTAAGGCATTTCATTGCACTTTCGATCTCATTTAAAAGCTCGATGATTATACATATCACCAATCACACGAATTTACAAGATTTTATTATTACTTCCATAATTTAACCCCGATTTAGAATTAGTTAGGTTCGATAATGATTATCAGCCGTGCGCAAGGACCCCTTTCAGAAACATTTGCGATAGACTGCTATTGGTCCGCGCTCATCATAATCCTTCTTGCTGACCCAGAGCTGTTGGAAGGATTTGAGACAGCATAAAATCGATCCTCCGTACCAAACAGAATATCTCCTCTCGGGAATTGCCTGGACCTGCGGGTTCATATCCTGCGCCAGTTTCCTCAGTTCCTTCTGGAAACGGACACGGAAGCCAGAGAACATGGTGGAGCCACCACAGAGTACGATGTTCTTGCACATCTCCTCCAGGAGCGAGCTGTCACATTTGTTGATGACATTCAAAGCTATCGTTTGGAGCCCAGGCTCCCTGGAACCCATGAGCGTTGGATTAAAGAGGGCTTCGGGGCACTTAATCTTCTCCTTGCCAATAGTGATCACTTTGCCATCAGGCAGCTCAAAGTGCATTGAAGATTCCTTGGGCTCTCCATGAAGCTCTGCCTCAAAGTCAATGGCAGTATAGCAATACTCTTGTTTGATATGCTCCACCAGTTGGTAGTCGTTGGTACTCAACATGTGGCCGTTCTGATTGAGGAGCTTCATCAAGTGCTTGGTCAGGTCGTTGCCAGCGTAGTCCACGGTGGTGGTGATGTGGGGCATGATGTAGCCTTCGTGAATAGGCACCACGCTAGAGTATCCGTGGCCGCTTTCCACCACCAGCCCCGAGATGCAACCGTAAGCGTAGATGGAGAGCATCGACTGTCTAGTGATGTGCATGGCGGGAATGCTGAAGGTCTCGAAGAGGAGCTCGGCCATCTTCTCCCTGTTGGTCACGGGACTGAGTGGCGGGTCGGCCACCATCACGGCGTGGTCCTCCGGCTTCACCAGCAGCTCCTTCTCTAGGACGTAGCCTAGAACGGCCTCAACGCCGTCCCAATCCACCACGATGCCGTGGCGGAAAGGGTTGATCAGGCGCAGCTCGGCGGGAGCCGTCAGCTCCCTGCCCACGAAGTTCTCCTGACGGTTGTCCCCGGTCTTGGCGGTGCGCTGCATTGGTCTGCCCACAATGGACGAGACGGTGACCGCCGGCTTGGACTGGCCAGCGAAGCCAGCCTTGATGTAGCCCGTGCCCATGTCAATCATCAATGCCCGCACCTCCTTCACCTCCCTGCCCGTGTGGGTCACCTGGCTGTCCGCTGAGGAGCTGGATCTCATCCTGGGCTCGGATTTCACCGATTGACTAGTGGTGGAGGGGAATTTCCTACACAGAACACCCATTGGTAGGGGACACTTCCTAAAGTGCAAGCTGGATGACTTCATCACTGGTACTGCTCAATTGCTCCCTCTACGTTTACAAGGCCACCCTCTTCCGCACCTACCTTTGGTTGTTAGATGGGATAACAATCCAGTTTCTCTCCCGAATACTACCGCATACAAATAAATAAGCCTGTCGTCGCTGTTACTATGGGCGTCAGATAGGTGTCCCATTATCAAGTCATATTACACGTTGGTGTGGGACTCCACCGCCACGGTGGCGTTGGTAATGAATTCATAAGCCGTCCTGTCAGTGTGGACTAATGGTTAACCTGCGGCCCCATCAATGGAACCTGAAACCAAGAAAGGCCGTTCCCAATAAAGTCGACACAATATGTACTTTCTGAATTATTTTTTACGTACCAAATACCTCAACTTTGAGGCTAGGAGCACATTCGGATTCCTGCGGATCTGCTGTGAAACGTGTGCTTGACCACATTCTGCTCCCCCATTGAAGAGGAGCATTGAAGACATTTTAGAGCTCTGGTGAATATGGACATTGCAACGGCACTTTTGACGCCGGGTTCAAGCTGTTGAATTGACTTGCAGGTCACAGTGGAACAAGAGGACTGCAATGGCCACATGTTGTTCTTAGGCATGTCATAATATAAATTAACTTTAAGGTAAGCATAATTTTAGGCCTATAATGGAATAAAATACATATCTTTACATCAACATTTACAGCCTCAGCAGGTTCTAAAGTGCTTTACAACTAATGAAGCACGTTTCTGGAAGTGTAGTCACCATTATAGGAAACGTGGAAGCCAATTTGCGGGGACAGGGTGGGATGAATACCAATTTTCAGTCTGTGAATACGAATGTGAACCGGTCTTGGCACATTTTAGATTTTGAACATGTTAATCGGACGTAAAATCTAGAAATCGGCAGATGATACCAAACTACGATGCACAACAAAAAACGGAACAGAAATGATTGGGTGTCATGTGAGTTCATTGTCTTTATCTTTTGTGGTAAAGCAGTTAATTTGCTCAGTTGTATCTGCAGCCTTTCTCCTTGATCAGCAATCTGGACCCTCTCAGCCAGTTCCTATCTCACCTTTTAAGTCCGAGCTCCCAATATTTTTACCACCTTTCGTACCACAGCTCACCTCCAAACCTAGTTTGTACCGATCTCTCCTGTCACCTCACCTGAATGCCTAATTAGCATTCTACATCTCCCACTGCGCTGAAACATCGCTAACTTAAAGATGCTTTCTGTGAAGTGGCACATCATTCATCTTCTCAGGAGCCATTGACATGATCAACCAGACAATCATCCTCTAACATGCATCTCTTACTTACTCAGAGATAACTTGATTTAGTTGCATTCTTATGTTTTGCCACCTTACACAATGTTTTTTTTCCTGCCTAATCACAAATACTCATGCATTTGATTATTCCACACTCTCATGGTCTTCACCCTCTGGAAACATCAGTTCACCCCAAATGTAGTTAGTGTATTATTATGTGCAATATTATGTGCAGTTCTGGTCATCAAACTATAGGAAGAATGTGATTAAGCTAGAGAAGGTCCAGATAAGATTCACAAGGATGTTATTGGGATTGAAGGACTTGAGTTACATGGAGAGATTGGATAGGCTGGGACTGATTTCCCTGGAGCAAAGGAGGCTGAGGGGCATAGTTGAGGTGGATGATGACAGTCTTTTCCCCAGGATAAGGGAGTCTAAAACTAGGGGGAATAGGTTTAAGGTGAGAGAAGAAAGATTTAAAGAGGGTTATTTAAAGATTTATAGAAGTTCTTCAGAAGGTGTTGGGTATATGGAACAAGCTGCCAGAAGAAGTAGTAGAGGAGAGTACAACTACAATATTTAAAAGACATTAGGACAGGTATATGGATAGGAAAGGTTTAGAGGGATACAGGCCAAATGCAAGCAAATGGGACTAGCTCAGGAAGGCACCTTGGTTGGCATAGGTGAGTTGGGCTGAAGGGCCTGTTTCTGTGCTGTATGACTCTATGACCAGCATCAAATCCCATCCATCCTATGAAACATTTTGGGAAGATTTTATGTTAAAGTTACTTTATAAACATAATTTGTTACTGGACATATACCTGGGTTACTTTCATGTTTAGACCTGAATGTAGATAAAAATCATGATAATGTCAGAAAACTGAAAATGGAGCATTAAGTGGGGGTCGCATGATGATGGCCATCACAGTTGATCACAAACCTCTCTTCACATTTGTCTGTACATGCCTAGGAATCACTGAAATATGCTTAGCTGTAGGGATCCTGGTTATGAGGCACTTATAACTGCATGTGACCAGAAGTCAAATTGTGCTCACAACCCTGGCCCAGATTCATTGGTAGTGCTTCAAGTGCTGCCCCAACAGTAGTCAGGTCACTTGGGAAACAATGACCAGGAATTCAACGCAAGATGTTTTAGGACTACAGATTTTCTAACTATTAGGTTAGTGGGAGTTTTGCAAATTCATCATTTAATTCAGCAAATACAAATTATACAATATTGAAACTTGCAAAAATGTTCAGAATGGTAGCTGTTCCAAATTTTATAACCAAAACAGAAATCAAATTCAATTAACAATTCACATTTTCACTCTTTCAAATAAGTAACAGTCTAATTGTCAGATATAGCTTTTTAAATATAAGGCAACTGCAAGTCTAATTTGCTATATTTTATCCAGAGTGAAGTACATATGTATGGGAATAATGTCTCCTTTATTAAGTGAGAGAAGGGTGATTGTTATGTACAGAGGGGTAAGAATATCCCAACACTGTGGTTCCTTACTTTCCTTATTTTCAGTGTGGTATGAAGTTAGGTCTTTCTTAGCACTTCGTGCACAAGGATCAGGCTTCTTTAACTTAAAGGAGTCATTATTCCCATACCTGGAGTGACAGGTGGGCCCTGCTTACATAATTTGGCAGGTGTCAGGTTATCAGTACTATAACAAACTGAAAATGTAATATGCCCACCTCTATAGGGTTGACTTCAACAGCTAGACCATTACATTATCTATAACTGCAGAATGTAATGTTATGAGTTAACAGCAGAAAAAACACAGCACCGTAAAACAATTTCCCCACTGAATGCCATTGATTCCTTATCGAAACAGCAAAATAATATAATTAAACATTGAGAGCTTGGTAAAAGGTGGCTTAGATTTGTGTAGTCTTTCATTATCTTAGGAAATCACAAAATGTTTTAAGATTAGTCACAGATGTAGAATATGTAGGAACTAATTTGCATATAGCACACATCCCATAAATGACTCTCAAATACTGACCACATAATCTGTTTAAGTAACAATACGAAACCTTTTGCATTCATTGGAGAGCACAGACAGGGCCTCAGTTTAATGCCTCATTCTAATAACAGTACTTTTCAGCATAGCACTATCACACTGTTGGACAGGAAGGTCAGCCTAAAATTTTGAGCTGGGAATGTGTACCCACATCCTGATGTAGAGGCGAGTTTGCTAACATCTCAAGCATAGCCAAGGGCTAATTTGTAACTCTTAAGTGTTTCCTTGGCATGTATGTAATTGAAGTAATTTACCAGTGAGCTTCTTTGTTTTTTATTTCTAAATAACCACAAACAAACCATTTTTGTTAAACTGTACAGTTGTACAACAAATAGTAAACATGTAAGTGAATGATGTTGGAAAGGCATGTGGAAACAATGGAATTGTTAAACCTTAAGGGAAATGCTTTCTCAGATGCTCTTTCAATTGTGGAATGGTAGACAATTGCTGTCGGCAGACATGGCACATTAGTGGCATTTTTAACAATTCAGGCATTTCATCCTTGACAATTACCTTTCCATTCTGCTCCACCATCTTCATCACAACTAGGTAAATTATAAAAATACAAGCATTAGTATTCATTTAAAATTGAGAAGGACTTTTAGTTTCCATTTGTCTGCATTTTTTAACAGAAAGGTTCAGAAAGAGGTGCATGCAAGGTAGCTGATAGATTAGAAGCTCTCACTTGATACCAAAGCCTGCTTGCAATCCTTGCCATACCATTAAACGGCAAGGTTTCTTTCCTAACAGTCATTCGAAATAATCTTGAGCCATTCTCAACCCTTTCCACATCATATGTACGGTTCTTGTGCAGGGGGGCCATATAATCACTTAAAAGTAAAGAACTTGCAGTGAAAACAAAACTTAAAATGAGAAGTTAAAGATAATACTAAAGGAAAAGGCTTATAATGTTGCTGAAAAAGAAAGGTAGCCAAAGGATTGGAAAAATTTCAGAATTCAGCGAAGGAGGACTGAGATAGATAAAGAAATGGAAACTACGCAAACTATCTGGTGAGACACGTAAAAACTGAAATATAGATATGTAGAAAAGATTAACAAAAGCTAATGGAGGTCCCTTACAAACTGAGGTTCAATTATATTAAGGAATAGCCTGAAAGAAATGAACATTAAAAGGTGAAAGAAATTAACATTAGTTTTAAATGCCAATAATTTCCCAGGACCTGATGACTTGCACCCTAGAGGTGAAAGGGATGCCAATGAAGATAGTGGATGTACTGGTTGTCATCATTCAAAAATCTACAGATCCTGTACTTGTGGAAACTAATTGAAAGATAACAAATGTAACCCCTTTAAGAAAGGAAGCAGAATAAAAACAGGAAACTAGAGATCAGTTAGCCTGACATCAGTTGTAAGGGAAATGTTGTTATACAGTAAAATAAGAGCAGGATTGGATAGTGTCAACTTGGATTTATGAAAGGCAAATCATGTTTGACAAATTTGATTATTTTTGTGCTGTAATTAGCAAGGATTAACCAGTTAATGGACAGAAAATAGTAAGAATAAATGGGTCATATTTGGGGTGCTATAGGGATCAGTGCCAGGGATCCAACTGTCCGTGACATGGATAAGGGAACCAAGTGTTAAATATCCAATTAACTGATGATACAAAGATGGTTGGCCATGCAAATTGTAAGGAGGATGCAGAGAAGGTTCAAGGAGTTATAGACCACCTATGCCAATGGACAAGGATATGGCAGATGAAACAATGTGGAAAAACATGACACGGTGGACTTTGGTAGAAAAAAAATCTGCAGTTTTTTTTAAGATGGTGAAGGATTGAAAGGTTTTTGTGTCTTCTGAGGGACTATGATGTCCTTGCACATGAATCACCTTTCAAGTAATCTTCAGAAAAATTAAGACTTAACAACTTGTTACAACACCTAGTTTCTTTCATAGGCATTATAAATATCCAGATTGGTTCACCAGATTGAAGTATTAGTTTGTTATCAGATATCTATATTTGCTGATTTATTAGTATTTTGTTTAAATGCTATACATATGATAACACTATTTTCAAAAGAAAAATCTGTTTTTTGGCTTTAGACAAATTTGCAAGTTCCAAAAGTTATTCTCAGAAGGATTAATCTGCAGCGTTTCAGATTAGTGATGTGAACGAATGCCAAAACAGTTGCTTTGACCTTTCAAAAGTTGGAATAAGTGTCTCAGGGAGTACAAGAAGTGTGGAACATTTGAAAACTATCGAAGTAAATGGATGCTCCTCTTACCTTGGGATTCCACGAAATAATCCGTATTAAATGAATTCCAATGCTTTTTGGTCTTCAAGCAGGGAGAATCAAAATCTTGGCTGATAACATGGAGATGCAGGTGGCTGGTAAAAGTAAGAGTAAAATAGTCATAACTGTTCAACAACTTTCTGCCTTCATTCAACCTTTACCCAAAAATAATTATAAAACAGCAATTCAAGAGTTTAACCAGACCAAAATTATTTCAATCTTCACAATGTAATTAAACACAAAATTCTGAGGGGAATTTATGGCTTGGATGCTGTTTCCCTTGACCCAAGTGTGTAGAACTATGGGGTGTGACCTAATAATATGGGGTTGAAATTTAAGGCCAAGGTGAGGAGAAATTTCTTCAAAGTTGTGAATCTTTGGAAAGAGGACAATCATTGTGTATGTTCAAAACTGAGATCACTAAATTTTTGAACACAGATTTTAAAATGCAAATAGTGTGGATAAATCACTGCTCAATTGCATTATTGAGTGTGCAGTAACAAAATATACAGTACTTATGGGGAAAAGAGAGCAACACCAGAGTAGTAAAAATGCAGGGGGCAAGAGATGACTTTGAATAGGGAGGATTAATTTGTGACACTACCAATTAATCTGTAATTTATTATAAAAACCTAACACGAATGCATTTGTATAAAGGTTTTTTTTAGTAATTGAAAACATCCAACTTTGCCAAACAACAATAACTAAGAAAACGTCCCTGAACTGTAGCAGAAATAAACAAAATTAAAAATTAGAGCCTAAACTAATGGTTGGATAATGGGTTTTAGGGATCACATACCACCTGCTGCTGTTTCATATGCTTTTTGTATTTTAATAATAAAATCCATAAATCAATAAATTCCCCAATGGTATTAATCTTGATTAGAAGGGATTTACTACGAAACAAAGTAAGGGTATCTCATTCATTAGGACAAAACTGGCTTTGTTTTACTCAGAAACGTTTAAAAGGCAAACTCCCTAATTCAGAAAAGATCAAGGAGAAACACTTTCATTTGTAACTTATTTTTTTTATACAAAATAAACTTTATTCATAATAAAAGAAACTATATATAATAATAAAACTGTTCAAACCTTTACATTCGTATACAGTTCAATTCTTAGTGTTACCTTTTTATATACAAAAAACACAGCACCGATGCCACATGTGTGGCTCCCTGGGGTGATACTCCAATCCCATATTTACAACATTTGAGTGGCTTCCTCGCCTGACCCCGCCCCTCCTCCTGTGGCAGAAGAACCCTAAACTGTCGTCCTTCCCCACCGAGCCCTCACGCTGGCTGCACCCAGCTTCAGTGCGTCCCTCAGCACGTACTCCTGCAGCCTGGAATGTGCCAGTCGGCAGCGTTCCCCTACGGACATCTCACAGTGCTGGGAGACCAACAATTTTCGGGCAGACCAAAGGGTGTCTTTCACCGAGTTGATGACCTTCCAGCAGCAGTTGATGTCCGTCTCCATGTGTGTCCCCGGGAACAGCCCGTAGATCAGAGAATCGTCTGTTACGCTGCTGCTGGGGATGAAACGTGACAAGGACCCCTGCATCTTTCGCCACACCCCCCTGGCAAACCCACAGCCCGCAAAGAGCTGGGCAACCGTCTCGTCCCCAACGCAGTCCTCCCGGGGGCAGCGTGCGCTGGGGGTGATGCCCCAACCATGCAGGACTGATCTTACTGGGAGGGCCCCTCCCAGCGCCAGCCAAGCGAGGTCTCGGTGCTTGTTGGTGAGTTCTGGCGATGAGGCATTCTGCCAGATGGTCTGGACAGTCTGCTCAGGGAACCACCCCACAGTGTCCATCGAGTCCTTCTCCTGCAGTGTCTGCAGGATGTCCCGTGCTGACCACTTCCTGATGGACTTATGGTCCAAAGGATTGGTCCGGAAGAACTTTTCCATGAAGGACAGGTAGTGCGGCAACGTCCAGCTAACTGGGACGCCGTGTGGCCACAGGGCCAGGCCCATCCTTCGCAACAGCAGGGACAGGTAGAACCTCGGTACGTAGTGACACTTGGTGCCCACATACTTTGGTTCCACGCAGAGCCTGATGCAGCCACAGACGAAGGTGGTCATCAGCATGAGGGCGACATTGGGAACACCTTTACCCCCATTGTCCAGGGACTTGTACATGGTGACCCATCAGACCCGCTCCATCTTGGATCCCCAGACGAACCGGAAAACGGCCTGGGTGATTTCCAAGCCAGAGGAGCGAGGAACAGGCCACACCTGCGCCAAGTACAGCAGCCCTGAGAGCACCTCACACCTGATGACCAGGTTCTTCCCAGTTATCGATAGGGAGCGCTGTTCCCACAGTCCCAGTTTCTGCTTCACCTTCCCAATCCACTCCCGCCAATTTTTGTTGCACGCCCCGGCCCCCCCGAACCAGATCCCCAGCACCTTCAGATAGTCAGGCCTGACAGTGAAGGGGACGTTGGATCGGTCGGGCCACTTGCCGAAGAGCATGGCCTCGCTCTTCGCGCGGTTGACTCTGGCCCCTGATGCCGACTCAAACCGGTCGCAGATGCTGATCAATCTGTCGACTGACCTCGGGTCTGAGCAGAAGACGGCGACGTCGTCCATGTACAGGGAGGTTTTCACCTGGGTGCCCCCGCTGCCTGGCAACATCACCCCTCTGATGCTCTCGTCCTTCCTGATGGATTCGGCAAAGGGTTCTATACAGCACATAAACAAGACAGGGGAGAGAGGGCAGACCTGCCTGACTCCAGACTTGATGGGGAAACTGATCCCACCCACTGATTTGGACTGCGCTACAGACGTCTGTGTAGAGCAGTTGGATCCAATTCCTGATTCCAATTCCTGATTCCCTCCCCAAAGCCCATTTCGGAGAGCACATCCAACATGTACGTGTGTGATATCCTGTCGAAGGCCTTCTCCTGGTCCAAGCTGACCAGGCAGGTGTCCACCCCCTCTGTCCTGCACGTAGGTGATCATATCTCTGAGCAGCACGAGGTTGTCAAAGATCTTCCTGCCAGGTACAGCACAGGTTTGGTGCGGGTGGATCACCCGTCCCAGAGCAGACTTCACCCTGTTGGCGATGGCCTTGGACAGGATCTTATAATCCACATTCAACAGTTATAGCTGTTTATACCACATCTTTCTTGAATAAGTATGAAGTACTATTACAGCTGCAGAAAGGGTGGATATGTAGAAGGATCCTCTCTAGAGTCAATATGGGTGGAAGTTAGGAACAAGAAAGGAGCAGTTACTCTACTGGGAGTATTCTGTAGGTCCCCCGGTAGAAGCAGGGATACTGAGGAGCAGATTGGGAGGCAGATTTTGGAAAGGTGCAAGAATAACAGGGTTGTTATCATGGAAGACTTCAACTTCCCAAATGTTGATTGGCACCTGCTTAGTGCCAAAGGTTTAGACGGGGCAGAGTTTGTTAAGTGTGTCCAGGACGGATTCCTGTCACAGTATGTTGACAGGCTGACTAGAGGGAATGCCATATTAGATCTAGTATTAGGTAATGAACCGGGTCAGGTGTCAGATCTCTCAGTGGGTGAGCATTTGGGGGACAGTGACCACCGCTCCCTAACCTTTAGCATTGTCATGGACAAGGATAGGAGCAAAGAGGACAGGAAGATATTTAATTGGGGAAGGGCAAATTATGAGGCTATAAGGCTAGAACTTGAGAGTGTAAATTGGGATGACTTTTTTGAAGGGAAACATACTATGGAGATGTGGTCGTTGTTCAGGGATCTCTTGCAGGATGTTAGGGATAAATTTGTCCCAGTCAGGCAGGGTGAAGGAACTATGGGTGACAAGAGAGGTGGAACAACTAGTCAGGAAGAAAGGCAGCATACATAAGGTGTAAGCAGCGAGGATCATATAGGGCTCATGAGGAATATAGAGTAGCAAGGAAGGAACTTAAGAAGGGGCTGAGGAGAGCAAGAAAGGGACAGGAAAAGGCTTTGGCGAGTAGGGTTAAGGAGAATCCCAAGGATTTTTTCACATACATGAAGAGCAGAAGGATGATGGGAGTAAAGGTAGGACCAATTAGAGACAAAGGTGGGAAGACGTGCCTGGAAGCTGTGGAAGTGGGTGAGGTTCTCAGTGAATACTTTCCTTCAGTATTCACCAAAGAGAGGGGCCTTGATGATGCTGAGGACAGTGTTGGTAAGGTGAACGTTCTAGAGTATGTAGATATCAAGAGAGAGGGTGTGTTGGAGCTGTTAGAAAATATTAGGACAGATAAGTCCCCGGGGCCTGACGGAATATTCCCCAGGCTGCTCCGCGAGGCAAGGGAGGAGATTGCTGAACCGTTGGCTAGGATCTTCGAGTCCTCATTGTCCACGGGAATGGTACCGGAGGATTGGAGGGTGTCAAATGTTGTCCCCTTATTCAAGAAAGGTAGTAGGGATAGTCCAGGGAATTACAGACCAGTGAGCCTTACGTCTGTGGTGGGCAAGCTGTTGGAAAGGATTCTAAGAGATAGGATTTAGAGAAGATGAGCATTTAGAGAATCATGGACTGATTAGGGACAGCCAGCATTGCTTTGTGACGGGAAGATCATGTCTCACAAGCCTAGTAAGGTTCTTTGAGGAGGTGACCAAGCAAATTGATGAGGGTAGTGCAGTAGATGTGGTCGACATGGATTTTAGTAAGGTGTTTGACAAGGTTCCACATGGTAGACTTCTTCAGAAGGTCAGAGGGCATGGGATCCAGGGAGGCTTGGCCATGTGGATTCAGAATTGGCTTGCCTGTAGAAAGCAGAGGGTTGTGGTGGAGGGGGTGCATTCAGATTGAAGGGCTGTGACTAATAGTGTCCCACAAGGATCAGTTCTGGGATCTCTTTGTGATATTTATTAATGACTTGGATGAGGGGGTAGAAGGGTGGTTAGCAAGTTTGCAGACGACACAAAGGTTGGTGGTGGTGTGGACAGTGTGCAGGACTGTCAAAGCTTGCAGAGGGATATTGATAGGATGCAGAGCTGGGCTGAGAAGTGGCAGACGGAGTTCAATCCAGAGAAGTGTGAGGTGGTACACTTTGGAAGGATAAACTCCAAGGCAGAGTACAAGGTTAATGGCAGGATATTGGGTAGTGTGGAGGAGCAGAGGGATCTGGGGGTTCATATCCACAGATCACTGAAAGTTTCCTCACAGGTGGATAGGGTAGTTAAGAAAGCTTATGGGATGTTAGCTTTCATAAGTCGTAGGATCGAGTTTAATGATGCAGTTCTACAAAACTCTGGTTAGACCACACTTAGAGTACTGTGTCCATTTCTGGTCACCTCATTATAGGAAGGATGTGGAAGCGTTGGAAAGGGTGCAGAAGAGAGTTACCAGGATGCTGCCTGGATTGGAGAGTATGGATTATGAGGAGAGACTAAGGGAGCTAGGGCTTTACTCTTTGGAGAGGAGGAGGATGAGGGGAGACACGATAGAGGTATACAAAACATTAAGAGGAATAGATAGGGTACACAGCCAGCGCCTCTTTCCCAGGGCACCAATGCTCAATACAAGGGGGCATAGCTTTAAAGTAATGGGTGGGAAGTTCAAGGGAGATATCAGAGGAAAGTTTTTTTACCCAGAGAATGGTTGGTGCATGGAATGCACTGACTGGAGTGGTGGAGGCAGATACATTGGTCAAATTCAAGAGACTGTTAGATAGGCATATGGAGGAATTTGAAACAGGGAGATATGTGGGAGGAAGGGCTCAGATAGTCTTAGGCATGGTTTAAAGGTTGGCACAACATGGTGGGCCGAAGGGCCTGTATTGTGCTGTACTGTTCTATGGTTCTATGGAAGTATAACAAAGTTACTATTAGTAATTTTGGTATTATAAAGAATGGCTTTACCACAAGGGAACATCAGTGGAAAACAAAGTTGCAGTTATCTCACAAACATACTGACTAACATTATCACTCATTCTTGCACGTGACATCAAATTGTGCAATTTTACAATATTTAGAGGAAGAAGCCAATTTGAAAATAAATAACATGTATAGTTGGTAGATACGGCAAATAATGATAATGGATTCAAATCTAGTCAGTATAACAATCCAGCACTGCAGAAGATATGCTATTTTACCCCAATGTCCTTCTTTGAATTTGGTAATAATGCAAGGTCCTGTGGTTTAGTTAAATGGTGAAGATGCCATGGTACTAAATGAAGAACATGGGAGCTTGTATACGTGCCTTGGTCACCAATAACACCCTCATTCTACCAAAGAAAATTCATTCAACTTAGTTCCTGCATGCAGAGGCTTGCTGTGTATGAAAGCTAGTGAACTTGTCTTCACAACAGGCACTCCTCTTCAAAGCAACTCACTCTTTGTGGAGGACTGTATCTGCTGGGCATAATAAGGCACTTTGTGAATCAGTGTTAGTGCAATTTGCAGGCCAATTTAAATGTGTTTAAAACAATAATAGCACAAGAATTCTCCTTTATAAGTTCCAGGTCACTCTGCAGATTGATTGGCACAAAACCCGAATTACAAGTGAAAAAACTATGCAGTGCAGACAAAGACTAAAATGTGGCTCTTGTAAGCTCCTGCTTCTACAATTATTAAGTAGTTCAAATAATTTTGGATGATGGGTCTGTCATTGATCTTTCACTTTTTTTATTTTAAAAATGCAAAAAACACAATTGTGAAAGTGGAGAAATAGCAAGAAAGGCCTTTGGCACTTACCCAATTCTGGCCACATGAACAACCCCAATTTCAAATTGCTCTTCAATTGGTGACCTTGGGCTGCCTGATCCGTAACCTCCGAAAATTCCTTCCTAAACCTCTTCACCTCTATCTCTCCTCAATTAAGATACAATTTAAGATCTATCTTTTTGACCAAGCTTTCAGCCATCTGTCCCAATACTACTTTATGCAGCTCAATACCAAATTTTGATTACCCAGGTGAAACCCATTAAGATGTTTTGCTACATTAAAGATCCTTTATAAATGCAAGTGCTTGTTTTAGATGGAATAACAAATGACATCAAAAATGAACCATTTGTATACAAAACCTAGCAGCAGTAAAGAGACCCCCAAGCAAATAGCTTTCAAACCTTGGGTTCACCTTTACTGCAAGCGCAATGTTATACCAAGAGAACAAAAATATACTTAGTTACATGGGGCGAACACAGCAAAGAAGCTCTGATGTTCATGCAAATTGTCAGTGTAAAAATAAACCTTTTTTACCTCATGCTGGGAATAGCATGGTAACCCAATCGAAATCTTAATGCTTTGGAATCCAAACATTCTTGCACCAGCTTTTCTCCAACTTCATTCATGTGTCGAAGCACATTTAAGTGATCCCTTCTCACAGCCTTTAGACTGGAGATAGGTTCCCATGGTAAAACTAGCCAGTGAAAACGAGCCTTTGGATATTTGTCCTTAATTACTACAACGGTATCATCCTTATAAACCTGAAAAAAATATTTTTGTATTCATCTGTAAAAACATTTAGGAAAATAACCCAAAAGACATCTTATGAAGGAAACTGACCACATGTAATCTCCTCTACACTAGAAAAGCCAAATGCGAATAAAGTGATTGCTTTGCAGAGTACCTGCATTTAGTCCACAGGAGCTACCCTCAACTTCCCGTTGCCTGCCACTTTAATTCTGCATCCCACTCCAACCTAACTGTTGATGGCTCCTTCACTGCTATTTTTTCTGTCTGTATCAGAACTGGCCATTTCTGGCAGTTACTCATTTGTGATTTTGGCTCAGTTTCTCTCTCTCCATTAGAATAGCCTGGCCTGTTGGGAACATCCCATAACCCTGCCATCATCAATATATAACAAAGAAAAATGTACAATAACCCATTTGGCCTCTCTCTATCAGAAATATTCCCTTTGTTCTTTCCACCTTCTCTGCTGCTGAAAACTAGCTCGTGTTCTTTCCTTCCCAGTTCTGATGAAGGGTCTTGGACCTGCAACTTTAATTGTTTCTCTTTCCACAGAAGCTGCTTGATTCTGCTGAGCGTTTCCAGCATTTTCTGTTTTTATCCAAGGATTTTAAAATAGAGACACTGCTTAATCAGGAGTCAATGCAGGTCAGCAAACACAAAGACAATGGGGTAATTGGGACTTGGTGCAAGTTAAGATACAAACAGTGCAGCTTTAAGTTAAAGGGTAGATAGGGAGACCAAACAAACCCCCCAATTTTAAAATCTGTATTTTCTATTTCTTTGTTATGGAGTTCATGTAACTCCATGATCAACCATTTTTATCCACTTTTAATGTATTTTAACAATTAACCATATCTTTTCAGTTAATGTTATAAACAATATATGATTTGAAATGCTAATAGTACCAGTGCACAAGAAGACCACAATAATTTTATAGCAATTTAAGATGAGATTTTTTGGGGAGAGAGAAAAAAATATTCATACCTGCAATTTTGGATCCTGCATTGAGACTTTTAGTCCCTGACTCCACATTCCCTGAAAATCCAGAAGAAGCAAAGTTAGATGTCAGGAATAACGAGACCCCGAGACCCGACCAACGCAAAATCCCAAGACCTGACCCGATGTGAGGCCCGACCTGCAGAGGCCGAGTCCCGAGGCCCGACCCGACACCCAACCTGCAGGGACTCCTGATGCCAGGGCCTCTCTGCATCAGAACCGACCCTATGGAGCACCCAGGACCAAGTCCCAACACTGAGGCCATCCTAGATGCCCCCACTTACCTGCTGGGGCAGATCACTCCTCTTCAGGACCTTCAGACCTGTATGGAAACAACGACTTACCTCACAGGCCAGATGAATCAATTCCAGGTCTTCCAAGTCTGTTCACAAGCAGTCACTTACTTTTCAGTTCAGGTGAATCCACTCCAGATCTTCAAAGTCTGGCCAGAAGAAATCACTTACCTTCCAATCCAGGTGAATCCACTCCAGGTCATCCAAGTCTGTTCACAAGCAGTCACTTACTTTCCAGTCCAGGTAAATCCACTCCAGGTCTTCCGGGTCTGTCCTTAAGCAATCACTTACCAGGTGGCTCCATTCCAGGACTGACAAGTTGCAGCTGCTTACCTCAGAAGCGCGGTAAGAAGGCTGGGCTGCAGGTGAGGCTGAAACAGCGTGGTACAAGACCCCCCTCCCCAGCATACTACTAGCTAATGTCCAGGCCATTGAGAACAAAGTTGATGAACTACGGGCAAGACTGACCTATCAAAGAGAACCGAGGGACTATGTCTATGTCTCACCAAAATGTGACTTACACCTGCTTCACCTGACTGTGCCATTCAACCTGAGGGCTTCTCAATCCACCAAATGGACCATACAGCATCCTCGGGCAAAGTTAGAGGCGGAGGGGTCTGCTTCTTAATAATTTGTGGTGCTCAGACATGACGGTCCTGGAGAGCTCCTGCTCACCCAGCCTGGAATATCTAACGGTGAAATGTCAACCATACTACCTGCCATGGGAGTTCACTTCAGCTATCCTGATGGCAGTCTACATCTCACCCCAAACAGACATGAAGCCTGCACTCAATGAACTATATTCTGTGGTCAATAACCTTGAGACAGGATACCCTGAGGCCCTCTTCATTATTGTAGGTGACTTCAACCAGGCCAACCTCAAGAATATGTTACCAAAGTACTACCAGCACATCTCCTTTTCCCCCAGGGGCCCTAACAACCTTGACCATTGCTATATGACCAAAGATGCCTTCCAAACCACCCCTCACCCTCACTTTGGTAAATCTGACCACCAGGCTGTGCTCCTCCTCCCTGCATACAAACAGAAACTGAAGGATCCAGTACAGAGAGTCGTGCAGTGCTGGTCTGAGGAAATAGATGAGCTTCTACGTAACTGCTTTGAGTCAGTGGACTGGTCCATGTTCAAAGACTAAGCTGCCAGCCTTGATGAGTACGTCACCACCATCACAGACTTTATCAGCAAGTGTGTTGAGGACTGTGTACCAAAGAGGACAATACGGGTGTTCCCAAACTGCAAACCATGGATGAACCGGGAGATCCACACCTTCCTGAAGTCAAGGACTGCTGCATTCAAATCAGGTGACCCTGACCTTTACAAGAAATCGAGGTACAACCTCTGGAAAGCTATCAGGAATGCCAAGAGATAATACCAGTTCAAAATAGAGTCCCAGACCAGCCGTCAGTTGTGGCAGGGCTTATATGCTATAACAGGCTATGAATTCGGGCAGCATAGTTAACAACAGGACATCCCTTCCTGATGAGCTTAACGCATTCTATGCATGTTTTGAACAGAAGGGGAGTGGATTGTCACCACCCACCCTGACAGCCTCCAATGCAACTGAACCCATGGTCACTGTTGAGGACGCAAGATCAGTCTTCCAGAGAGTGAACCCGAGGAAAGCGTCTGGCCCGGATGGTGTACCTGGCTGTGCGCTCAGATATTGTGCTGATCAGCCTACTTCAATCTGAGGTTCCCACCTGTTTTTAAGAAGACCACTATCATCCCGGTACCTAAGAAAAACAAAGTAACATGCCTTAATGACTACCGACCGGTGGCTCTGACATCCACCATCATGAAGTGCTTAGAGAGGCTGGTCATGGCACACATTAACTCCAGCCTCCCACTGCAATTCACCTACCATTGAGACAGGTCTACATTGGACGCCATCTCCCTGGCCCTACACTCATCTCTGGAGCATCTGGACAGTAAAGACACCTACGTTAGACTATTGTTTATTGACTTCAGCTCCGCCTTCAATACTATAACTCCAAGCAAACTCATCATCAAATCCCGAGACCTGGGACTCAACACCTTCCTCTGCAACTGGATCCTTGACTTTCTGACCAACAGACCGCAATCAGTGAGGAAAGGCAGCAACACCTTCAGCACGATTATTCTCAACACTGGTGCCCCACAAGGCTGCATCCTCGGCCATCTATTCTACTCTCTATACACTCATGACTGCATGGCCAGATTCTGTTCTAACTCCATCTACAAGTTTGCAGATGATACCACCGTAGTAGGCTGTATCTCAAATATACTATCTCTCACATACTTAAATGTTACAAGGCACTTAATGATAATATTATGATAAAACAACAGTCCAAACCATATAGCTGACACCACCGTAGTGGGGTGAATGTCAAATAGTGATGAGTCAGAGCACAGGAAGGAGATAGAGAGCTTAGTGACATGGTGTCATGGCAACAACCTTTCCCTCAAGGTCAAAAAACAAAAGAGCTGGTCATTGACTTCAGGAAAGGGGGTGGTGTACATGCACCTGTCGACATCAATGGTGCTGAGGTCGAGAGGGTTGAGAGCTTCAAGTTCCTAGAAGTGAACATCACCAATAGCCTGTCCTGGTCCAACCGCGTGGACGCCACAGCCAAGAAAGCTAATCAGCACCTCTACTTCCTCAGGAGGCTAAAGAAAATTGGCATGTCCCCTTTGACACTCACCAACTTTTATTGATGCACCATAGAAAGCATCCTATCTGGATGCATCACAGCTTGGTATGGCAACTGCTCTGCCCCCTGGGCTGCAAGAAACTGCAGAGAGTCATAGACACAGCCCAGCACATCACATAAACTAGCCTCCCCTCCATGGACTCTGCCTATACCTCTCGCTGCCTTGGTGAAGCAGCCAGCATAGTCAAGGAGCCCACCCACCCGGGTCATTCTCTCTTCTCCCCTCTCCCATCAGGCGGAAGATACTGGAGCCTGAGGACACGTACCACCAGGCTCAAGGACAGCTTCTATCCCACTCTGATAAGACTATTGAACGGTTCCCTTATACGATGAGATAGACCCTTGACCCCTCAATCTACCTTGTTATGAACTTGCACCTTACTGTCTATCTGCAATGCACTTCCCTGTAGCTGTGACACTTTACTCTGTATTCTGTTATTGTTTTTACCTGTACTACCTCAATGCACTGTGTATTGAATTGATCTGTAGAAACAGTATGCAAGACAAGTTTTAACCAATAATAAACCAATACCAATTCTGCAAAAGTGGTACACTCATAGCTCATGGGGTCTAGTACATGCATGTCAAGCAATTCTAGCCTTGAGAGGAAGTAGACACATAGTGTCCCATTCTTCCTGTTCCCAGAATAATGCCTTTAACCAGGATCAAACCATAGGGCTGCACAGTCCTCCAGCCCCCCCTCCCCAGCCGCACAGTCCTCTGACCCCCGCCCCATACCACTCTCTGCTCCTCCCACCCCCTTCCTCCCCAGAGCCTCCGTCTCTCCAGGCTTCGCCTTCTGTTGCCTCTGCTGTTTCTTCCCATGTCTACTAATTCGGCATCCCACCTCCTCCAGCCTTATCCCCTCCCCCTACCCTGACCTCTCCTTCTGCTCCCCCTTGTGTTCCCTCCCCTCCATCCACCTCCTATCCTTCATCCCACTCTTCACCCCTGTACCACTCCCAACCCCTCTCACCCCCTTCCTCTCACCAGCCCAGCCCCTCTACCCACCCCCCACCCTTCCTCCTCTAGCTCCAACTCTAACCCCTGCTGGATCTTTACCATCACCCCTGACCTCCCCCTCTCTGAGGCTGAGCAGTCAGTTCTCAGCAAAGGCCTCACCTTCGTACCTCCATGCCCCCACCTCATCGAATTCCGAGCCCAGCACGATGCCAAGCCCTTTTTCCACCGACTCAGTGCCTTCTTCTTCAGTAAGAAGTCCTCTCCCTCTTCTGATGACCCGTTCTCCTGCCTCCAGCCCTCTTCTTCCACCTGGACTCCCCCACCGGGCCTGGACCTATTCATAGCCAACTGTCAGAGCGACATCAACCATCTTGACTTTTCTGCTCCCCTCACCCACTCCAACCTCACCCCTTCTGAACGCTCTACTCTTCACACTCTCCGCACCAACCCTGACGTTGTCATCAAACCAGCCAACAAAGGTGGTGCCGTGGTAGTCTGACATACTGACCTCTAACTTGCAGAGGCCAGATGCCAACTCTCGGACACTTCCTCCTACCTACCCCTGAACCATGACCCCATCAAGGACCACCAGGACATTATCTCCTACACCACCACTGACCTCATCACCTCGGGAGATCTCCCCCCCCCACAGATACCAACATGATAGTCCCGCAACCTAGGACTGCCCGCTTCTATCCCCTCCCCAAAATCCACAAGAAGGACTGTCCCAGCAGACCTATTGTCTCCACATGCTCTTGCCCCACTGAGCTTGTATCCTCGTACCTGGACACCATCCTGTCCACCCCCCCCACCCCCCCCCCCCCCCCCCCCCCCCCCCCCCCCCCGGGTCCAATCCCTTCCCCCCTACGTCCATGACACATCACACGCTTTCCAACTCTTCCAAAGCTTTAAGTTCTCTGGCACACACAAATTCATCTTCACCATGAACCATATAGTCCAGTCCCTATATACCTCCATTCCCCATCATGACGGCCTCACCGCCCTCTGCTTCTTTCTTGACCAGAGACAGAACCACTTCCCTTCCACTAACACTCTTCTCCGCCTGTCTGAACTTGTCCTCACCCTAAACAACTTCTCTTTCGATTCCTCTCACTTTCTACAGACCAAGGACGTAGCCATGGGCACTCGCATGGGCCCCAGCTATGCCTGCCTCTTTGTTGGCTACATTGAACAGTCTCTGTTCCAAGCCTACTCTGGCCCTATTCCTCAACTCCTTCTCTGCTGTATTGACGACAGCATTGGTACCACCTCTTGCACCCGTGCGGAACTCAACAGTTTCATAAATTTTGCACTAATTTTCACCCAGCTCTCCAACTCAGTCAGATCATCTCTGACACCTCTCTTCTTCCTTGATCTTTCCACCTCCATCTTTGAAGATTCCTTATCCACCAACATCTTCCACAAACCCACTGATGCTCACAGCTACCTCGATTACAGCTCCTCCCACCCTGTCTCTTGCAAGGACGCTATCCCTTTTTCTCAATTTCTCTGCTTCCACTGCATTGGCTCCCGTGAGGAGGCTTTCCACTCCAGGACATCCAAGATGTCCAACTTCTTTACTAACTGTGGCTTCCCCCACCTGTGGTTGAGAGAGCTCGGCCCCGCATCTCTGCCATTTCCCACACCTCTGCTCTTACCCCACTCCTCCCAGACTCAAAAGGGATAGGGTCCCCCTTGTCCTCACATTTCATCCTACCAGCCTACGTATCCAATGCATCATTCTCCACCATTTCCGCCATCTCCAACGGGACCCCACCAGCAAGTACATCTTCACCTCCCCACCCCTTTCTGCCTTTCACAGGGACCACTCTCTCCGCGACTCCCTAGTTCCCTCCTTCCCTCCCCACCCATCCCGCTCCCACCCTGGGGACTTTCCACTGCCCCCACCATAGGTGCAACACCTGCCCCTACACCACCTCCATCCAGGGACCCAAACAGTCCTTTCAGGTGAGACAGAGATTTACCTGAACCTCCTTTAATATCATCTACCGCATTTGGTGCTCCAAGTGTGGCCTCCTCTACATTGGCGAGACCAAACGCAGACTAGGTGACTGTTTTGCAGAACACCTGTGCTCCGTCCATAACCACAATCTACATCTCCAGTTGCTACATTGCCGGTTACTTCAACTCCCCCTCAATCACAGATACATCAGTCCTCGGCCTCCTCCACTGTCAGGAGAAGTTCAAGCGCAAACTGGAGGGACAGCATTTTCCGTCTTGGAAGCTTGCAGCCTAACGCCATGAACATTGAATTCTCCCACTTTAAGTAATCCCCACAACCTCCCCCATCATGCCTCTTTTCTTCCCTTTCCTAGCCTCTCTCTCTTTTTGCTACCTTTTTTCCTCCTTACCTTTGACCCATGCCCCAGTGTATCTACTCTCCCCTCCTCCCCCGCACCCGCCTATCACTATCTCTTACCTGCATCTACCTATCACCCCGTTGTGCCCACCCTGCCTCCCCTCTTTTGTCCACCTATCACTACTCTGCTTTTCCCTCCTATATACTGGGCTATCCCTTTTCCCATCTTCAGTCCTGAAGAAGGGTTGTGACCTGAAACGTTGACTGCCTGCTTTTCTCCACAGATGCTGCCTGGTCTGCTGAGTTACTCCAGCACATAGTGTTTTTCATTGTGAAATATTAACTGCTTCTCTCTGAAGACACTGATTTTTATGTGCATCTACAATTCACTGTACTTCTGCTTCTATATGGCAGACCTTAGTCTTTACCTCTCGCTGCCTTGGTGAAACAGCCAGCATAATCAAAGACCCCACCCACCCGGGACATTCTCTTTTCTCTCCTCTTCAATCAGGTAGAAGATACAGGAGCCTGAGAGCATGTACCACCAGACTTAAGGACAGCTTCCTCCCCACTGTGATAAGACTATCGTGCACTGTGTAATGAACTGACCTGTACAATCGGTATACAAGATTTTTCACTGTACCTCGGTAAAAGTGACAATAATAAACCAATATAAATACCAATAGTGGGAAATTAGGGGCAAGGCAAAGTTCAAATGATAACATGCAACAAAATATATCAAATACATCAATTACTTTTTTTTCTGATATTTCTGCACTGTTCGCTGCAGTCACTGTTTGTCCTCCCTTTGTCTTCTCTTTCTTCCTTTCAGACATGTTATTAGATGTGCTATGCTCCCTTGGACTTGAGTGCTCAGTCTTAAGGTATTTGTTCAATGTGCTGGAGTTGCTGTTTGGAGAAATTTCTTCATGTGGTCTCTTTGGTGACAGTTTCTTTTTTTCTGAGATTTCTTCTTCAAACTGTATGGTGTAGGGATACAACTGATTGACGATGTGAAGAATCTGTCCTGGCTTCAACTGCACTTCATTGTCTTTTCCCACATCTTCTGAATTGACATTGCTTGGATTTATCCCTAACTTTGTAGGAGGCAAAGGGAAGAAAATGTATCTAGACCTACTGAACTTTTCCAGTATTTTAGAACACATAAACTAAGAACAGGCCATTTGGCTCTGCGAATCTACCCCGCCATTCAGAAAGATTCTTGTACCTGGTCCATTGTCCTCCTGATCCCCCCATATCCAATTTCTGTAGTGTCCAAAATATAATGATCAGTGTTTAATAAATTCAGCAACTGAATATCAACAATGTTTTAAGGTAAGGAATTCCAATACCAGGAGACAGAAGTGTAAATATAGACATTATAATAACAAGAGACAGTTGTTGAATTGTGACATGGAAGTTTAATTGATCAGTCTAGACGGCATCATAATTTGATCAATAATCTTTGGAACATTGTTATAAGTCCAAATACAAGCTTCTGATTGCTCACAGCATTAAATATCACGTGGGAAAACTGAAGTAATAAAGCTCAAACCATAAAGATGATAATGACCTAGAATGACTTGACTACGTCTTTCCTTGAAAGAGCTATCCAACAAATCTCACTAGATGCTCTTACCCCACAGCCCTGCAAATTATTTCTCTGCAAATATTTATCTAGTTCGCCTTTTGAAACTACCACTGAATCTGCTTCCATTGCCTTTTCACACAATGCTCAGAGTTCATTAAACAGCAGCTCCTGCAGTCCAAGAACAATGCCAAGACAATGAATCAATTACAGGATTAGTAACCACAGGAGAATCCAGGCAAGATTCCAGCCAATATGTTCTCAGCCACTTTCTCCAGTTTTTAAGTTTGTTGCATTTAAACATAAATGTTTCCATTTGCTGGGATGACAAAAATAAACTACAGTTCACATCATGGACAATCTCCTGATCTGCCCAACTGGTGCACACCAGTGGTTACTTTTAGAGGGATTTAGGCACATCATGGACATTCTATTTAACTTTGGATTTCATAAACAGATAAATAATAACTAAAAATGCTTACAAGCTCATCAGGTATATTTTTGAATTCTTAAGCAATCATTCAGCCTTAAAACTGATGATAGATTAAATAGAATATATGTAAAAATCATGGATCTGTTTTGTTGGGTCTGATATCTTCAGAATCAGATTTATTATCACTGACTTATATGACGTGAAATGTGTTGTTTTGCAGCAGCAGTACAGTGCAAAGACATAAAATTACTGTGAATTACAAAAATAAATAAATAGTGCAAGAAATGAGTAACAAGGTAGTGTTCATGGACCAGTCAGAAATCTGATGGCGGAGGGGAAGAAGCTGTTTCTGACTCATTGAGTCTGAATCTTAAATTAATGTTCCAATAATCTAATGCAAAATTATTTTAAAATCCACCACTTAATCTGTTCAGCTAAGGTAGAAAGTCATTTTTAACATGCGAATATTTATAAACTTTAGTATTTCAATTAACTTGCAGATATTTAGACAACATTCTGAACTGAACAATTTGTTATTCTTAGAAAATGCATGTTAAGCAAATTGATAAACACAAGAAGACAAGAACAATAACATTAGAAAATAGGAGTAGGCCACCCCAAATCAGTCCTGCCATTCAATATGATCATGGCAGATCACATTCGCCTCAACTGCTGTGACATTTCCCCATTTTCTTGATCTTTCAAACAACACATATTATGACTTTTCCCTCGTTTGCAGTCTATGCTCATGATTGGTCAATGAAATTTAATATTACCCCAAGGCTGGTCCTTCCACAGAATCACAGCACAGGAAGCCACTGGGCCAGTAGAACCTGCATTGGATAGGTCTTTCAAAGAGGAAATATATCTCCGATACTGCTCTTCCCTCACACCCTGCAAATTACTCCTCTACAAGTATTTATCCAATGCCCTTTTGAAAACTTTCATTGAATCTGCTTCCATCATCCTTTCATGCAAAGCATTCCAGATCACAATACAACAAGCAAAAACATTTCCACATTCCCCCATCTGGCTCTTTTATAATTATCTTTAACCTCTCCTGTAGGAATCAAGCATGCTGCCAATGAAACAGTTTCTCCAATCAAAAGATGTCAAAAATAGCAGCACTTACATAAAATATACAAATACAACACTAATAAAACAAGCAATGGAGATATACCTGTTTTACAAGGACATATCCTTTATTGTAGTCTGCTTTCAGCTGTACTGAAAGGAACAGAAAAATGAACACTTAATATATTAATTTTGTTCAGGCATTCAAATAACAATTTACCTTTACTTTCCTTAATCTCGGCATAAATCAGGGCAATAAAACTATCAACGGCATTGCTGACACTACAAGGATATATACAGCACAGAAAGAGGCTATTTGGCCCAGCACGTCTGCACAAGCTCTTTGAAATGCCTGCCTTGCTTATTCCTAAACTCCCACTTGCTGCCCTTAAAACCTGCAAGTTCATCAGCACTTGTTTTATAGAGCATTCTAGATTTCAACAATTTTGACTAAAAATAATTCTCATCGCCCTTCTCAATCTTTTGCTGATGTTTTAAAATCCAGGACCCATTTCTTAGGTCAAGGAATAATTTATCTCTACTTTAGGAATCTCCTTACATCTTGATAATCTTCATTAAGTCTCCACTTAACCTTCTTTGTCCATGAAGAACAGTTCTAAGATCCAACACCTTTTCATAACTTGTGCCTCACCTCGGTTTCATCCCAGTAAACATCACCTTTATATCTTTTCCAAAGACTGCTATGCTTCATCCCCCTTCATTTATAAACCCAGGTAATTTGTAACATTAATTTTTAAAACACTTTGTCAACTTTCTGATCTACTGTTTAAGGTCTTGTATACATGGATACCAATGTCTCTCTGCTTATTTAAACATCTTTCCATGATATAGGTTTGGTAAAGCTCATACAAGAGAATAATTTCCCTGACCACGTGGATTTTTGCTGGGTGCATCAGTTTCCTCCCAAAGACTTGTTAGTTAAGTGGCCACTGTAAATTAGCCTTTAGTGTAAGTTAGTGGCAAAAATGAAAGAGAAGTTGATTGTCACATGAAAGAGAACAAGTTGCATGGTTACAAACAAATGGGGGGAAGCAGACTGAATCAATTGCTGTGAAGGAATTCAGAGTGTGGACCTGATGGGCTGGACAGCTTCCTGTTTTGTGATGAGTGAGTAGTAATGGATTATTGTAAACACCCAACATCCTTTAGACAGAGAAACTCCTAAACTACCCTGGTCTAGCCTGTATGATGGAAGATCATGGTAATGCGTTTGATTATTAACTGTCCCCTAAAATCCCCAATAAAGGCACTCAGTTATAGAAAATTAAGTTAAGAAAAGCAGCAAATAATAAAATGAAACAGACCACTGGAAAAGGAACATCCAGCTCAGTAACTCTGTAATACACCTCACCAGCATCTGAGGACTGAACCAATGTTCCAAATAACTACTCTTAAATACAAAATCAGTTTTATACCCCACAATTACCTATGAGAGTAATCTATGCTGTTCCATTCACCTTGTTGCCGTGAACATTTTTTATCTGTAATTTTGGTCTCTGGACTCCGTCCAATGAATACACAGGTAGCGTGTGCAAGACGTATTGGTTGGTGCCTTCCATCCTTACTCACAAGCCAACAAACCTGCATTGTACTGAAAGGAAAAAAAAATTAAACTATCAGTGAGACATCCATCAACACCTTTGTAACAAGCTGCAACCATACAATGCTCCCTTCATCACTCATCCAATTCTGGCCATTAGACCACTTGCTTTGCTTTGCCTTGCCATACAACTAATGTTTCTAGCTTTCGCTGCCTTCCCCCAAAGTTAGAAATTCCCATCATAAACTTCCCCATCTCTCCTTGGCCAAGTATTTGGTCAACTATCCTAAATTTGTTTCTGTTATTTGACAATCACTTCTGCTTAACATTTTGAGACATCTGACTACACCAAAGACATATCATAAAGTAAGTTGCTCTAATACATAACTTGGAGTACTGTGTCCAGTTCTGGTCACCTCATTAAAGGAAGGATATGGAGGCAGTACTCCATAGAAAGGGTGCAGAGGAGATTTACCAGGATGCTGCCTGGATTAGAGAGTATGGATTACGAGGAGACTAAAGGAGCTAGGGCTTTACTCATTGGAGAGGAGGAGGATGAGGGGAGACATCATAGAAGTGTACAAGATATTAAGAGGAATAGATAGAGTGGACAGCCAGCGCCTCTTTCCCAGGGCACCAATGCTCAAAACAAGAAGACATGGCTTTAAGGTAATAGGTGGGAAGTTCAAGGGAGATGTCAGAGGGAGATTTTTCACCCAGAGGGTGGTTGGTGCATGGAATGTGCTGCCTGGGGTGGTGGTGGAGGCTGATACGTTGGTCAAGTTCAAGACATTGTTAGATAAGCAATATGGAGGAATTTAAGATAGAGGGATATATGGGAAGAAGGGGTTAGATAGTCTTAGGTGTGGTTTTAAGGGTGGCACAACATGGTGGGCCGAAGGGCCTGTATTGTTCTATGGTTTTAAACTTTGCAACAATTTAGATTTTGACCATGGTTTCATATGTTCTATTAATACAGACAGATCCAATCCAAAATTCAGTATCTTAAATGAAATACAACAGCTTCCCTAAAAAGGTACATGTGTACCATGTAATCTGCCAGTTGAGGAACATACAATGGTTTTCCTAATGGGAGGAATCCAAGTTCTGCTGATGAGGAAAGAGCTTCTGCAGTAGCTTCTGTGCATCATAAACCAGCATAGGCCATTTGAATCAAATAGCCTGATCCTATGTTTTACATTCCATATAGTTAATGCCACTATTGAATATTTTTGCTAACTCATAAATCGCAACCACCACTTCTTCCTGCAGCTTGTTGTAGGAGTTACCTTCCTTTTATTGACTAAAATTCAACTCTATTCAAAGTATGGCCTAACCACAAGCTTTACAGATTCAGCTGCATTACCTTATTAAAAAATATATATGTTCATGTTTTGATCACAGCAAATGTTGAATACCATTCCTGGATCTATTTCAGTTTCTTATCCTCAGTATGTCCCTAGTTCTTTCTTGAAACAACCAATGGCTTCAAGTTATCCAAATCTGAGAAAATGCCTTCATTTGAAAATTCTCATTTGTTTCCAATTTCTGCACACTTCTCTTTCTCTGCAGCCTTCGTCCAGCCTCTAACCCTCCAAAATATCTTCCTTTCTCATTCTCAAATTGACATGCCCCACTATTGGTGATCATACCAAAGTTGAGTTGTGGAATTCCCACCCTAGGTTTCTCTACCCCTCTCAGTTGTCTTCCTATCAGACACCCCCTAAAACTTGCCTCTCTAACCAAAATCTCCTTGTGTGGTTTAGTGTTAATTTCGAATTGAAATGGCTTCTGTGAATTACCTCAAGACATCTTTGTTATGTTAAAACTGATATAATAGAATATAAAAGCAATTTATGTTAGTTATATTTTAGGGTCGTGGTCCTGCCTGCTGCCAAGTCTTATCTGCCTAGGCCTTCTCTCTCACAAAGAATAATATAAGCCTTTAATGGCAGGGAGAGATTAAGTAGGGAGAGATTAAGTAGGGAGAGATTAAGTAGGGAGAGATTAAGTAGGGAGAGATTAAGTAGGGAGAGATTAAGTAGGGAGAGATTAAGTAGGGAGAGATTAAGTAGGGAGAGATTAAGTAGGGAGAGATTAAGTAGGGAGAGATTAAGTAGGGAGAGATTAAGTAGGGAGAGATTAAGTAGGGAGAGATTAAGTAGGGAGAGATTAAGTAGGGAGAGATTAAGTAGGGAGAGATTAAGTAGGGAGAGATTAAGTAGGGAGAGATTAAGTAGGGAGAGATTAAGTAGGGAGAGATTAAGTAGGGAGAGATTAAGTAGGGAGAGATTAAGTAGGGAGAGATTAAGTAGGGAGAGATTAAGTAGGGAGAGATTAAGTAGGGAGAGATTAAGTAGGGAGAGATTAAGTAGGGAGAGATTAAGTAGGGAGAGATTAAGTAGGGAGAGATTAAGTAGGGAGAGATTAAGTAGGGAGAGATTAAGTAGGGAGAGATTAAGTAGGGAGAGATTAAGTAGGGAGAGATTAAGTAGGGAGAGATTAAGTAGGGAGAGATTAAGTAGGGAGAGATTAAGTAGGGAGAGATTAAGTAGGGAGAGATTAAGTAGGGAGAGATTAAGTAGGGAGAGATTAAGTAGGGAGAGATTAAGTAGGGAGAGATTAAGTAGGGAGAGATTAAGTAGGGAGAGATTAAGTAGGGAGAGATTAAGTAGGGAGAGATTAAGTAGGGAGAGATTAAGTAGGGAGAGATTAAGTAGGGAGAGATTAAGTAGGGAGAGATTAAGTAGGGAGAGATTAAGTAGGGAGAGATTAAGTAGGGAGAGATTAAGTAGGGAGAGATTAAGTAGGGAGAGATTAAGTAGGGAGAGATTAAGTAGGGAGAGATTAAGTAGGGAGAGATTAAGTAGGGAGAGATTAAGTAGGGAGAGATTAAGTAGGGAGAGATTAAGTAGGGAGAGATTAAGTAGGGAGAGATTAAGTAGGGAGAGATTAAGTAGGGAGAGATTAAGTAGGGAGAGATTAAGTAGGGAGAGATTAAGTAGGGAGAGATTAAGTAGGGAGAGATTAAGTAGGGAGAGATTAAGTAGGGAGAGATTAAGTAGGGAGAGATTAAGTAGGGAGAGATTAAGTAGGGAGAGATTAAGTAGGGAGAGATTAAGTAGGGAGAGATTAAGTAGGGAGAGATTAAGTAGGGAGAGATTAAGTAGGGAGAGATTAAGTAGGGAGAGATTAAGTAGGGAGAGATTAAGTAGGGAGAGATTAAGTAGGGAGAGATTAAGTAGGGAGAGATTAAGTAGGGAGAGATTAAGTAGGGAGAGATTAAGTAGGGAGAGATTAAGTAGGGAGAGATTAAGTAGGGAGAGATTAAGTAGGGAGAGATTAAGTAGGGAGAGATTAAGTAGGGAGAGATTAAGTAGGGAGAGATTAAGTAGGGAGAGATTAAGTAGGGAGAGATTAAGTAGGGAGAGATTAAGTAGGGAGAGATTAAGTAGGGAGAGATTAAGTAGGGAGAGATTAAGTAGGGAGAGATTAAGTAGGGAGAGATTAAGTAGGGAGAGATTAAGTAGGGAGAGATTAAGTAGGGAGAGATTAAGTAGGGAGAGATTAAGTAGGGAGAGATTAAGTAGGGAGAGATTAAGTAGGGAGAGATTAAGTAGGGAGAGATTAAGTAGGGAGAGATTAAGTAGGGAGAGATTAAGTAGGGAGAGATTAAGTAGGGAGAGATTAAGTAGGGAGAGATTAAGTAGGGAGAGATTAAGTAGGGAGAGATTAAGTAGGGAGAGATTAAGTAGGGAGAGATTAAGTAGGGAGAGATTAAGTAGGGAGAGATTAAGTAGGGAGAGATTAAGTAGGGAGAGATTAAGTAGGGAGAGATTAAGTAGGGAGAGATTAAGTAGGGAGAGATTAAGTAGGGAGAGATTAAGTAGGGAGAGATTAAGTAGGGAGAGATTAAGTAGGGAGAGATTAAGTAGGGAGAGATTAAGTAGGGAGAGATTAAGTAGGGAGAGATTAAGTAGGGAGAGATTAAGTAGGGAGAGATTAAGTAGGGAGAGATTAAGTAGGGAGAGATTAAGTAGGGAGAGATTAAGTAGGGAGAGATTAAGTAGGGAGAGATTAAGTAGGGAGAGATTAAGTAGGGAGAGATTAAGTAGGGAGAGATTAAGTAGGGAGAGATTAAGTAGGGAGAGATTAAGTAGGGAGAGATTAAGTAGGGAGAGATTAAGTAGGGAGAGATTAAGTAGGGAGAGATTAAGTAGGGAGAGATTAAGTAGGGAGAGATTAAGTAGGGAGAGATTAAGTAGGGAGAGATTAAGTAGGGAGAGATTAAGTAGGGAGAGATTAAGTAGGGAGAGATTAAGTAGGGAGAGATTAAGTAGGGAGAGATTAAGTAGGGAGAGATTAAGTAGGGAGAGATTAAGTAGGGAGAGATTAAGTAGGGAGAGATTAAGTAGGGAGAGATTAAGTAGGGAGAGATTAAGTAGGGAGAGATTAAGTAGGGAGAGATTAAGTAGGGAGAGATTAAGTAGGGAGAGATTAAGTAGGGAGAGATTAAGTAGGGAGAGATTAAGTAGGGAGAGATTAAGTAGGGAGAGATTAAGTAGGGAGAGATTAAGTAGGGAGAGATTAAGTAGGGAGAGATTAAGTAGGGAGAGATTAAGTAGGGAGAGATTAAGTAGGGAGAGATTAAGTAGGGAGAGATTAAGTAGGGAGAGATTAAGTAGGGAGAGATTAAGTAGGGAGAGATTAAGTAGGGAGAGATTAAGTAGGGAGAGATTAAGTAGGGAGAGATTAAGTAGGGAGAGATTAAGTAGGGAGAGATTAAGTAGGGAGAGATTAAGTAGGGAGAGATTAAGTAGGGAGAGATTAAGTAGGGAGAGATTAAGTAGGGAGAGATTAAGTAGGGAGAGATTAAGTAGGGAGAGATTAAGTAGGGAGAGATTAAGTAGGGAGAGATTAAGTAGGGAGAGATTAAGTAGGGAGAGATTAAGTAGGGAGAGATTAAGTAGGGAGAGATTAAGTAGGGAGAGATTAAGTAGGGAGAGATTAAGTAGGGAGAGATTAAGTAGGGAGAGATTAAGTAGGGAGAGATTAAGTAGGGAGAGATTAAGTAGGGAGAGATTAAGTAGGGAGAGATTAAGTAGGGAGAGATTAAGTAGGGAGAGATTAAGTAGGGAGAGATTAAGTAGGGAGAGATTAAGTAGGGAGAGATTAAGTAGGGAGAGATTAAGTAGGGAGAGATTAAGTAGGGAGAGATTAAGTAGGGAGAGATTAAGTAGGGAGAGATTAAGTAGGGAGAGATTAAGTAGGGAGAGATTAAGTAGGGAGAGATTAAGTAGGGAGAGATTAAGTAGGGAGAGATTAAGTAGGGAGAGCAAAGAATAATATAAACCTTTAATGGCAGGGTGAGATTAAGTAGGGAGAGGAAAGATTCACATGAAGCAAACTACCACGGGTCAGGTAAAATGATATTTCTGTAATGTAGATTCTTTATTTTTGTACAAATCCTTCCCAAATGCTTTTTTCAACTTTCACCTCCTCACACAATCATGTACAAATCTTTCGTGTAAATTTAGAACAATAACTCCTCAAAACTCTAAAACCATCTTCCCAGAGCAACATTCCTAGTTCCAGCTTTTGCTCTTTCAACAAATTTCCTATCTTTATATTATACCCCAAGGAACCTACTGCAAGTTTTTTTCATTGCTTTACATTCAGTTATAGGGCAATTAGCAGTACTCTTGTGCTCAATCAGGGGATCACGAATACAAACCCCACTCTACAAACTTGGGACATCAAATTTTCAGGCTAATAATGTAGACCTTGACTGAAAGACACTATAGTGAGACGCTGTCTCTTTAGATGATGCTGTAAAGTGTCTGCTCTCTCCCTGGGGTATGAAAGAACCCAGAGCGGTATTTTAAAAACACACGCAATGTGCGTACTGATGGCCTACCCACGTGTGTCCCTCAATCAACACTTCTAACACAGATCTCATCAATATCCCGTTACTGTTTGTGGACACCTGAACACTAATTGCCTGCTGCTTCCCCTACAACAGTGACAATACCTCACAAAGTATATCATAGCCTCCGACCTTCCATAGAACATTCTGGGAAGGACATTATACTGAAATATAAATGCATGTCTATTTCAGTATCAGAAAATAATATGCCAACGGGTTTTCCTGCTGATGTATTTGGATACGGAATCATACACATTTCTCGGGGCAGGTCAGCACCAACTGTCGCACAGCTGCAGAAAATTATAACAAAGTGGTGCAACTAATGCATTGAATTTTAAAATCAGAATCTACGTGGCCCTCCTCCTCAGACAAGACAAACACATACTCTCCCTCCGACCCATTTTTCCTGTTAACGGAGTTATGCCTCTGCCCTCCCTCATCTCTGCGCTGCTGGTGAAGCCAGGTCCGTCGTCCTTACCCTGTCCTTCCTGCCCACCTCCACTGCCCCCGTTACGTCAGTCAGGCCCACCTCTTCAACTGGCCTGATACGAGCTGGAATCTGACCAGAAAATCCCACACTAGAGCGAGGAATGCCAGTTTAAATACTCAGAGCCTGGCTCAAACTCCCAGCATCGCACCACATTCCGCTTCCACAGAGCAGTTTGAATTGTTTCCCCCCCAAAGAGGAATCCTCCCCTCCTCGTCACCACAGAAATGCCCCACTTCCCAGCATGCACTGTGGAACTAGTGAGACCACGCATGCTCACACAAGGGAAACTAGAACACGCACGCGTAAAGCAAAAGGCCCACCCACTTGCAGGCGACTGCGCATGCGAAAATCTGGATTGCGATTAACGACGCACATGCGTAGTGCGGACAAGTGAACTGCATGGTTGTTGTGTGTGTGTAGTTAGGCAGGACAGCAGGGCTTAATGGTGAGGCACCCAGAGTAAAAGACAACTTGTTCACCCAGGGGGTCAGTACATGGAATGAGCTGCCAGAGGAAGTGGCTGAGGCAAGCACATTAAACTTTTAAAAGACACTTGGACCAGTACATGGACGGAAAAGGTCACCTCCCAGCTGCTGACATCATTCCCACTCTCCCCCCACACCACCTCCTTTCTGCCTATCAATCCCCCTCACCTGCATCCACCTATCACCTGCCAGCTCTGGCTCCACCCCTTCCCCATCTTAAAATGGCTATCTTCCCCCCCCCCCCACCCCTTTCAGTCTAGATGAAGGATCTCAACCCAAAATGTCAACACTCAATTTCCCTCATTGATGCTGCTTGACTTGCTGAGTTTCTCCAGCTCTTTGCGTATTGCTCCAGATTCCAGCAACTTCAGTCAGGTAACTCATACCATATAGTTAAATCTATACAGAGCATGAAAGACAAAAGTTAGGTCTTCTGGATAGATAGCTTTAAATTCTTTACATTTTTTACAACTTCTCAAAGCGCCCAAAGAAGAACATTATAGGAAGCATAGCAGCTATTTGTGCATAGCACGATAGTATAGCGGCTAGTGTAATGCTTTACAGCACCAGCGACCTGGGTTCGATTTTGGCCACAGTCTGTAAGGAGTTTGTCCGTTCTACCCGTGTCGGCGTGGGTTTCCTCCGGGTGCTCCGGTTTCCTCCCACATTCCAAAGACGTACAGGTCAGGAAGCTGTGGGTATGCTATGTTGGTGCTGGAAGTGTGGCAACACTTGTGGGCTGCCCCCAGAACACTCTACGCAAAAAGATGCATTTCACTGTGTGTTTCGATGTGCATGTGACTAATAAAGATATTAGTGTATTTTAATGGTTTAGTGTTACTTGAGCTATAAATTTTGGATAGGAAAGTGGGATAATACATAGAATAATACACCATGGAAACTGGTGTTATGGTTTCTTTTGTGGATACCTGAAAGAGCTTGAATTCTATGCTTTATCTGAAAGCTGTCACTCTGGTGCACCACACCCTCATGGCTACACTTGAGGGTCCACCCAGGTTATATACCTGAGTGGGTCAACATTTTGGTACAAGTGTGTGTTAACTGAGCCATAACTGATTTTAAATACTGCTCCAGGAACAAAAGGAAAGTTAGAGATATTTGATGCTTGTATTCACACTTGCATTGAGTCACATTACAGAACTAAATGAGCAGAGAAATCAGTCATTTTAGGCCATGGTTCTCTGACATAGTCAAGTCTGGTTCTTCCTTTAATCTGTACTTTCTGACCTCTAATTTCTATGCCACCTGAGTTTCCCTTTAATTACTTCAATTTTAAATACCTCAATCTTTTTTGACTTAACCTAATTTTGTAGTCTCTGCATATGACTCATTAATTCTAGTAAATCTCCTGTTCACACAGTACTAAATCTGAGTCTCCTAAAATTACTTGGTAATGATTGTTTGGAAAAATTGATTCACATAGAACTTGCTTAAGTATTCTTTGCTAGTCTCAACAATTCTTTCCACTACTCCTCAATTAACCCAATCAGCATGCTCTTCTCCCACATATGCTAATCTAACTCCCCTTAAACACATCCATGCTATTTGGCTTTATTTAATCTATATTCTAACCAAACTGAGTAAAAAAAAAGTTTGTCTGGAATTCTCTACTAGATTGATTTTTGATTCTTTGGCCCCCAGTCCTGAACAGTTTTTGAATTGGGGATTCCAAGTTAGAATTTCTGCAGTTTGACTAGCTCAATAGACCCATTGTTATTTGATATGAATTTACTCCAAAACCCCTAATATTTTTTTAAACATAGAATAGTACAGGAACATACCTATTGGCCCACCATGATGCCAATCTAATTTAATCCCATCTTGTCTGTACATGGCCTGTATCCCTCCATTTCTTGCCTGTTCATGTATCTGTGTAAATGCCTCAAACACTGTAATCAAACCTGCTTCTACAACCTCCCTGACAGTGCATTCCAAGCACCTGCCACACTCTACATTTTAAAACGTGCCTTGCAAATCTCCTTTAAATTTCCTCCCTTACCTTAACCTATGCCTTCTAGTATTTGGCATTTCCACCCTGGGAAAAAGACATCTACACCTCTATTTTATGTAGTTCTGTCAGGTCACACCTCAGCTTCTGATACTCCAGGGAAAACCAAGTCTGTCCAACCTATCCTTGCATTTAACATACTCCAATCCAGGTGAAATTTTTCTTTATCCTCTCCAAAGCCTTCATGTCCTCATAATGTGGCTTTACTTTCAGGCTCTGCTGAATAAGAGGCCTATTATCAGATTATTAACTCAGTAACTTAAATAATTATTTTGTGATAATAAGTCAGAAGGATAAAACAATGACCCTGAAGCACAGGACTGACACAGGCACACCTCTTCCCCTAACCAACACCTCTACTCCCCAAAAGACAGTTTGCACGTGTCCTTTCTAACCAGTGGGTGTAAAAAAAACAGAACTATCCTAATATTTTGTCAAGCAGCAGCCTGACATGGTATGCTCAAAAATTCATAATTTCAAGTCAATACTCTAGACTCTTCCATCACCAATTTGGTGTCCTGAATAGGTGACTTCAGTATCCACCAGTTGTTTGGTAGAACCACTATTGAGTTCTGAAGAACAGCCAGATTATGGGTTGGGATAGAAATGTAGCAAAGAAAAATTGTTTATGTCCTCACCCAAAATAGTTGTTGCAGGTTTATCCACACGTAACTGTGCTGATGGAAGTAACCACCGTAGTCTCTGTGAAGGAGATGTCCCTTTTATACAATGGGGGGGGACGGGACTTTCTATTGTATTTTGTAGCATTGCCACTGTTTGAAATGGGATAGTTTTGGAACCTTAATTAATAAGCAACTTAATTAATATGCTACTGATGATTATTATTACTAATGGTCTGGCAGGTCTCTTGTCACCTCCAAGCAAGTTACACCTACATGGTACAATAAAGAGTACAAGGCCATGCCTGAAGCAGCACAAAGCACACCTAAAATGATGTACTAACCTAGGGAAGCTACAACACATGACTAAATGTATGCTGAACAGCAGAAGCAGTATATTAAGAGATGGCGTGACCACAGATACCAAGTTGTGCAGTCATACTACATCCATTTGTGAATATCAGTGAACAATTAAACAAAAGGGATGAGGAGATTCTATGAGCAGTGTTTTTTCAAGGTTTTAAGAGCACATTACATGAGTGCAGAAGGCAAAGCCAGAGTTCACAATCATCTTCAGCCTCAACAAAATCAGAAAACGCCAGAAATACTCAGGTCAGGCTGCATCTGAGGAAAGAAAGACAGTCAACATTTCAGTTCAGTGACCCTTGATCAGAACATGGGGAGAGGGACACCTCACTGGGTGGGACAACGGAAGGGAGACAGGCGGAAGACCTGTCGGAGAGCAGAGTAAAACTATAGGTTTGGCCTTCCTGGAAGAGAAGCAGTAGTGAATTCAGCAAGTAAGTGAAAATAAAGATAAAATAAAACTGCAGATGCCGTAAATCTAAAAGGAAAACAGAAAATGCCGGAAACACTCAACAGGTCAGGTCCCATCTGTGGGCAGAAAGAGAAGATTTCAGGTCAGAGACCCTCCATCAGAACAGACCATCTTCAGCCGGATGATTTGAATGGGCTGCCACTAAATTGAACTGCAAAGAGAGAAGCAAAATGTTACTATTACATTCCGCATTTTCCAGAATGTTCCTCTTTTTCTCTGATTTCCGGCACCTGCAGGTTTTTATTTCACACGGCAGCGCTAACCCTGCCTTCTGCCTTGGCCACGCATGCGCGCCGCCGGCCGAGGTTGGACTTCCTGGTCATGACATCAGCAGCCGGCCCACAAGTACCCGTATGAGCCGGCAAAAGAGCAGAAATTTCCAGAAGGTTCCTGGTGTCTCCGGAGTGGCTGCGGGTAAGTGATCGTTGGTGGGGTCTCTGGCTCGTATCGCGGCGGCTGAAGCTTCACACGCCGTGCGCCTTTCTCGGGACATCTGTAGGTGTGGAAATGTTATCGCAATCAGTACTTTGGTCAGAGTTTAACCGTTCATTTCTTTATAACAGGAGCAACCGCGTCCTCGTCCGATCAAAAACGTGCGGTTGGCTTTTTTTTTCTCGGTCTTTTTAATGGTTTAGGTGTCAAACATCTGCATTGAAAGCGCGGGCGGCGCTGCCCGGACCCTTTTCTGTTACAGACGGCGGCCACCGCCACATGAGGCCATCGATGTCTCTCTCCGTCTCCCCTCCCCCCCCCCCCCGGACTTCCGGCCTCGGTAGCCGGCGCCCGGCCCACGTGACCCTCGGGCCGCGGTCATTCTGCTCGTCGGTCGCTTCTCGTCCCGTCCCTGTGTGGTTGTTTGCAGATATTATCTATTCAGAGGCTGTCAATATTGCTTTGCTCTTCTTGGAAGTGTCTCTAAAGCGGTCGAGACGGCATTACCTGGATTAAAAAATTCCAGTGACTTGAATAAGTAATTGTAAAGGGAGGGGTGGGGAAGAGGTTTGTAGAATTGGAGGATTGCTTGGGGGAAAAAAAGGCATGAATGGGGTTATGAAGTAGTTCTTTCAAAGATGCCCAGGCACAGTGGGTCATGTGTCTCATGTGCGCTGTTTCTAGTGAAGGCCAAGCCTAGAGACCTCCATCAAAATTAACGATCTACTCTGTCGAGGCCTGATTTCAGTTGCTCTTGGAATAACAGCTCTCATCTCCCTGATTAGTTTTCTGGTCTGGCCTCTCATTACTCCTGACTTCATAATAAACTACATGGTTATTTCTGTCTCTAGGCTGAAAATACAGAACTTTGCTGGCATTATATACGGGCAGACATATTGGTAGACACAGGGAATGATGTGAGAAGCTAAAAGGTGATAGGTGGAAGAGGCAAAGGGCCAGAGAAGGAATCTGATGAGAGAGGGCAGTAGACCATGGAAGAAAGGGAAGGAGGTGGGGAACCAGAGGGAGGTGATGGGCAGCTCGTGAAGGTGGGGGAGGGGAAAGAGAGGGTGAAGGGGCCACAGGAATGAGGGAAAACAAGGGGGGAAGAAGGGTGAAAGAAACAGACGGGAGGGGTTACCATATGTTAGAGAAATTTATGTCGATGCCATCAGGTTGGAGACTACCGAGGCAGGATATGAGACGTTGCTCTTCCAACCTCCATCTGGCCTCAAAGTGGCAGTAGATGAGGTCGTGGACAGACATGTCCATATGGAAAATGGAATTGAAGTGATTGGCCACTGGGAAATCCTGGCTGTTGCAGCATATGGAGCAAAGGTGCTTAACAAAGCAGTCACCCAATATGCGTCGGGTCTCGCTGATGCTGCACCAGGAGCATAGGATGCAATAAACGACACCGTCAGATTCATAGGTGAAGCATTGCCTCATCTGGAATGACTTTCTAGGGCTCTGAATAGTGGTGAGGGAGGAGGTGTAGGATCAGGTGTAACACTTCATGTTAGTGACAGCCAGCAGGTTTTACAGTGACAGTGAAATGGGAAAGCGAAATACTCCAGATGCTGGATAGCTGAAATAAAAAGCAGATAATTTTGGGCAATAAAAAAAGTCAGCATCTATCGAGGAAAAAGGAGGTAATTTGATTTCAGCACTTCCTGTTGCAAATCAAAATAGCAATTATTATATACTTAAGAGTATTGTACAGTCCCTTGGTTAAAGAGCATTGCAGTAGGATTAACTGGATAGCTCTTGAGAGACAGCACAGGCACAATTGGCAGAAATACAACTGTGTTTGTTTACAACTACAAATGTAGAAGTGGGAGTTGGCTAATTAACCCCCCCCCCCCACCCCCCAAGCCTACTTGGTCATTTGACTGGATCATATTCGATATCTCTTTACTCCAAACACACAGAGCTGGAGGAACTCCAGCTTGTTTCTGTAATCTTTAATAGCCTTCTGTGCTTTGATTCCAATTCTGGTAAATAATTAAAAATACACACAAGTTGCAAAGTGATCTAAGGCTTGATTAGTGGGATTTTTCCCCTGCTATAACAAGATTGGCTGTCTGAGGCAGATATAGGGATCCAGAAAATAGCTTTGGAAGTGTTTTGGCCATTGCATTTGTTCACTACAAGTATGAGATTGTTGTATATTGTGTGAATGAGAGCAACTACTGCACAGAAGTTGAGCAAACTGACCATAACATTTGTAAAGGGGCCATTCAAGTGAGAGGAGTGAAAAGGAATCTAGATGACAGTCTAAGAGGAAAGGTACTATTCTTATGTGAACACAAGACCTAAAAGCTTGCCTGCCTTTTATGAAGGTTAAGGATGTCTCCTTGGGGATGGGGAGGAATTTTTTGTGGTGGTTTGGGGTAGTGGAGGAACAGGGATTGAGGGGAAAAAGAGCTCAATTGTTGTAGCCTGTGGGAACCAAGGATGTGGATAGGTTCATCTGAAGTAGTAAGAGCAAGGACAGAACCACAGATGTTACCTTCTGGATTACTTCCTTAGTCATGTGTAAATTGAGACTGGAGTTGAATATGTGGCACAAAGATTAGTGTGGAAGAAATGGGGTTTCAATTCATGGGACACTGGTACCAGTATTGGGGAAAGTGAACTGTCCTGTTGGGGATGTGGTTCCCAAATTGAGCTGGGGTTAATGTGCTGGTGAATTAAGTAACTAGGGCAGTAGATTAGGCTTAAACTAGATAGTGGAGAACAATTGTAAT